>NC_060252.1:112771170-112896378 GCF_921293095.1 Ischnura elegans
TTCAGGACTTACTGTCCTCCTTATGCTTCTTATAAGAAAGCATAATGAGCTTAGCTTACTACGAAGTTTGTTTATGTGTTCATCCCAAGAAATGGTATGGGTCAATGTTAGTCCAAGAAATTGTGTATAGAGGATTTGCGGGATACAGTTACCATCAATATCCACGGAAATCGGAGCAGGGGCTTTGTTCTTAGTGGTGAAGTGTATTAGACCAGACTTGTTGGCATTCAGTATTAGATGATTTTGGAGGCACCAATCAGACAATAAATTTGTGACACGGTCCGCCCTCATAATGATAATGATGGGTGGAGAGTTGTCAAATAATTAGAACCAGTGGTGGGTGGTGGTAATTTAACCAGGGTGTGCATTATAGCAGATATACGATGATTTATTTATATTATGCTAATCCTAATCCATTAGCATCATATTTCTTGGTAATAGAATGCATAACATGCAAGACATATCGCTGAATGATCCTTCAGAACTGAATCTAATTCTGCTGCAAAGTCAATCAGACCTTGAAAAACGTACAGATTGGCGGATTCTGCAGTTTCATCATGTCGCCCTAATGCAATAGCTCTGATGCACCACAGAATCATACGCAATTTATGATTAGAGATGAGAAATAATGATTTTTGGCTACTTCTGAATTTTGTTATTCAACATTCCATCTGAGAGCACTGTCAAGTTGTTCTCTAATCTAATCTAATTCAGCATTCATATCACTCTTAGAACTTTTGTGCTTTTCAGCCTTTTGTGTTAAGTGAGAAAGATCACTAAATCCACCTTTCGTCAAAATGGTGGGTTTGTCAAGAGCAAGCATTAGGCACGATAGCAGAAATTTGACACAACAACGATTTATTATTATTAATACACATTGCTGCAAGTAGGCTATTGCCTGGTAGCAGCATTAGATGTACATGAATAACAAATTCTAAACAATATATAGAAACAGAATAGATATCCATGGTGAAAATAATACAAAAATTCTAATCTCATACAGCTAAAAATTTAACATTGTCCCAATAAACCAATTTCAAACAATCCATTAAATACATTAATTCTAATATAATACAACTAAAAAATGACGTTGACCCAATTTCACACTCTCCCTTTTAAACCACTATGTAATTAATCAATAAGTGATGCACACTTCTTCCTAAAAATTTTGGCTATTGCAGGGAAGATCTTAAAAATAACTTCAGGTAGGTCATTCCACTCCTTTATTCCTCTCTGTAGGAAGGATTTTCTCAAAATGTCTGTTTTCTGTTTTTTTTAACTTGATTTTAAATTTATGGTCTTTCCTTCCTATGTAGCAGGGTGAGTCCAGCTTCAGACCTATTTCTTTCCAACCCTGCTCATTGGTAAAAGCTTTGTACACCCCGCAATACCTATTTATGGTTCTTCTCACTTTTAGAGTCTTTCGCTAACCCTTTCAAGCTTAGAAGATTCATTTTTACAGTAGGTATCCCACACCGAAGTTGCATATTCAAGTACAGGTCGAACCATGGGCATGTAGGCCATTTCCTTATTTTCTTTTTTGCTCTCTTTTTTATTCCACATGACCCAATGCAGGGTTTTAAATGATCTCCCTACCACCTGATCAATATGCACTCCCCAATCAAGATTAGATGTGAAATTAACCCCTAAGTATTTTAAGTCACTAACTTTGGAAATATTTTCCCTGAGCAAGCTGTATGACCGATTCTCCATGTTTCTCCTTCTCGTGAATGTAATTTGCTTGCATTTTCCCGTATTCACATCCATTTTGTTGGAGATTATCCCTGAAGATATTTTGTTCAGGTCATTTATAAGGATACACGGGTCTTCCCTGCCTTTGATCCTTCGGTAGATTATGCAATCATCCGTGAAAAGTCGTATTTTGGAGTCAACTCCCACATGGATGTCATTAATACAGTAAAACCTCCGTACAACGAATTTGAGGGGACCGGGAAAATCATGACTTCGCTGTAGAGGGTTTCGTTGTATAGGGGTAACGAGCGGGTTGCGTCTTCTCAGGGGCACAAAGTGTTCCGTGTGCTTTACGATGCAAGTCGAGTAAATTTATCAATCTTGCTTCATTCGCCATTAAAACCTTCCCTAGAGTACTGATAAACAATTTTTATTTTTTGCCTTCTAATACCGTGGCTATCACCGCGTGATTTTCAATCTGCGTATTTCTTATTGAAATTACTATTTTCATCATCCATTCTACTCTACGTCTCATCGCTTACTTTAACTATGGCCTAAAATTTAAGGAGCGCCAAAATTAATGTCAAAGGATCACGTCTTAAAGAGTGATCCATAATTTTCCTGAGTATCTAGTCGGCATTATTCTTTGAGTGCAATAATTGAAGTCGATATGAAATGGCAGTTTTGTGCAGCAAATTTTGCCTGAAAGAGCAATATTGCCCAAAGACTTATGAAATAAAGTGCATTGTTGGCATCCTATTGAAATTCCGGTAAATATCTATGTTCGTGACCGGTATGTACTAATATCTTTAAACGACGATGGAAGTTAGGTGGGGCGTGTTAGTTACCACGAGTAAAATCGTGGAAGTCGGCAATCGAAGTAACAATGGCAATCTCAGATGATAATGCATTCAGTATGACCGATACTCCTCTCAGTTATGACTTAATAGAAGCTGGACACGATCGGTATTCTGCTGGTACACCCATTCAGGGTTCCCACTCAACCGTGAAAACCTTAAAACCGTGAATTAGCAGTGAATTTCGTCTACCGTGAAAAAACCTGGAAAAAGCCGTGAATTTCGTCCTAAAACCTTAAAAATCTCTCAATCTTGATAATAATACCTTCCCAGAAATTTTCAACTTCGTTCGTAGCGAGCGCACTTCTATTCATTGTGGCGAGCATCGTCGCATGGGTTAGAAAAGCGTGGGAACGAATGTTGCCTGAAGAAAAAAAAAATCTTTTCCCAGCGCAGGCCTTTTCTCTCCCCCTCCTGAAATATGACACCACTTCTCATCAGCTTGTTTACTTTCCTCCACTGGCTTGGTTTCCCCTCCCTCGGTCACTGCTTAGTCCCCCTTCCACCCAATTAGGCTTCCCACTGGCTGCAGCGACCACTTTCGAAACTAAATCTAGATGGCATTTGTGTCGAAAAATTTGAACGTTTATTCAGCACCCTCAAACCTGTGATTGGAAGACCGCTAACCTTGACAACCTGCTATGCGCTGTGGACACTACCACACTACGCTCCCTGCGTTTGAACCGGGCGACAGCGAGCTTTCGGCGTGACGTTACTAATTCTTGCGCGTTGCGGCCTGAAAACGAGAGAAGATTTCTGCTTATGGCAACACAGCATTACACGATTTTCGCATGCGTCGACCTGGGACTTGCCAGTTTTACGTCGCAACCGGAAAGTTTGTGTGGAAATATTTGACGAGTGATAATGTAAAGTGAAAGTGAAAATAACATGTTTCATCAGGTATTTATTATGTCTTTATATATTTCAAACCAAGTGAATTATAATGTACCTATTTGCACCTATCTAAGACAAGGTTTTTTTCCTCCTAACTCATGCAGAAAAGAGGGTTCGTCTTACAATCGAATGCAAAATTCTCGACGTCAATCGGGTTGCATAATTTTCGTCGGAAAAAATATGGATACCTGAGGTTGCCACCTAATGTATATATAGCTATACAACGAAAAATAAACGTCAAAAATACCTGAACAGTAATTTAGCTTATTTAATTTTGTGTTTAAGTGAAAAACTATGTATTGCCATTTTAGGCAGCAGGTAAAGCGTGCGTGCCAATCAATCGCCGGGTGCACTTCTGCCGTGTCCGCGAGATCGCCTGCTTTACCCTGGGTTCGGCTCCATTCAAGTTAGAGCTAGATCAACTTACAAACTTTTTGTGTGATTGATTACAATTTACCTAAATTTTAACCAGAGGCGGATCCAGGATTTCTTTCTGGGGAGTGGGGAGCACAAGCAAAGCCGTATCCAGGGGGGGCACAAGGATACCTCATGATACAAAACGAGCGCAATGATAATGTGACCGTATTCAAAATCTTACATGTTTTTTTAAGTGTCTGGGGGGTATGTGCCCCCGTGCCCCTCCCTAGATCTGCCTAGGATTGTAACGTTAAAGCCTCAATGCCGTCGCGATATAAACTGCTACAAAGTCGTTCCATTTTTCCCAGAGCAACAGTATGAAGGGAACATGATTTGCCTCTGATTAGAGAGATCGATTCAGTTTTGGTTTCGGAGTATTACGATAGCAGAGAAAAGAAGTCATTACACTGCCGCTTTCAAAAGAAAAGTTATACGGTGGAACCTCGATCTATCGTTCCCGCATTGATCGTTCGCCGTTTCTGATCCCAAATAAAGTTCCTTATAGACAATGTAATTTTTTCCCGCATCTATCGTTCCCCGAAGTATCGTTTCTCGCATTGATCGTTTGAAGATTGCGGTTCCGACGCATAATTTTCCCGCATCCATCGTTAGACGAAAATGAGACGAAATAAATACAATGTGTCATTTATGGCTAATAACGAATAGCACATAGTTGGAATCTTCCCCAAGAGATTGAACTACCATTGGGAGAAGCTCACAATCAGTGCCGTGGGAGAGTAACATTAGCGCATTTCCCAAGATCCATTCAGCATTCGCCTCCCCTCTTCCGACGCTTTCATCTTCTACAAAATAAAAAAAGGTACCAGCTCACGCAGGGATTGTATTACGAAGACCTTAGCTTCGAAAAAAATATCGAGTTACACGAGATCAATAGAAACGTATTTCGCGCTCCCCCCCTATTCTCATCTTTTTCAGCCTAACTCCTTCAATGTTCCCAGTTCCTGGAGGTCAACTGCTGCATGAGTCACCTATTAGCCCAAAAGGTATCTAACAGTGATATTCAGCAATTGCTATTATGCTTTTATTAGATTGAAATGTTAGTAATTTGCGCGAAATAAAAAAAAACGAGACCAAACACGACGTATTTTAAGCAAGGAAATAGATGGAAAAATACGATGGTGATTTTTGGCGAAACGCGACATCCTCGTAGCTGAGCTTCTCGGCAGTTAATACGGAATTTTGTTCCGAAAATATGATACCAGGTTGTTATCAGTTATCAATTTACGAGCTATACTATAAGTCTCACTTGTCAGAGTTACTGACAAAGGGATATCTTCTCAGGATTTTTGTTTCTCCCTACTAACAATTCGAATTCATCTGCTCATCTGGCGCTACGATAGTTAGAAAAGAATAGAATAGATTAGGATAGAATTTTATTGTTCGAGGACTAGTGTCCTATGGAACAGGATTACAATTTAACATTTTTTAGTTTTGGTGCTGCAAATGGACAATATACCAACTATTTGAATTTCATACCTGCGCATTACATGCCAATAGAAACATTCGTAAATATTCATAAAGGAGTATACATATGTTAACATAGACAAAATTCCAATTACATGACAGTGAAAACATGCTTAGGTATTCATACAAGATTATACACAAGGGAAAAAAATACAAAGTATAAATTATGCATCTCTTCTGAAGCTATATACACCCACATGTGTGAAATATACAGTAAAACTTCGATTTTACGCACTTTGATTTTACACCAAGTCTCGTTTTTACGCAGCGACACTCAAGTCCGGCCGGAAAGCATAGGGAATCGCAATGGTGAAACTTCGATTTTACATCTTTTCTTGATTTTACGCAGTTTTTCGATTTTGCGCAGCATAACCCCAGACCCAAAGAGGCCGCTAAGCTTGATTTTACGCAGTTGCCTTTCGACTTGTTTTGAAAACCCCGACTGGAGCAATATGAAGTTAGGTTATTTATTCGTCTTAATGAGTTGCAAAAAAGAATACAGGAACAGTTGAAATGACGTCGCGCTGTTGAGCGCGAAACTAAAAACATCGCAAATCTAATTATTGCTTCCTCTTGCGCCCTCTCAGTAATATTTCAGGCTCCTTTACGAACGCGAATATCGCTTTTAGTTCAAATGTGCCGTAGAAGGATATCGAAACCTAAAACATACGGCAATCACCGTGTATGCGTAACTACTTTTGATAAAGACTGATGATCGCCGGAGATATTAACATTATCACCTTTCGTTTATTATTCGACTTATAGGTCGAAGCTGTTTGTAACATATTTATTGTAATTACAGTAGACGGTCGAGTTAATCCGGAATTATGAACTACGGAATATCTATCCCTAACGGAAAGTTTTCCAGAATTTTGCCAACGCCATGTTTTCCGTCGCCCCAGCGAAATATAACGGCGAAAAGACCCGTTAAATATCCTCCCGCGCCAAAATTTTGGCTTCCAAGGTGATCCAAAAAAGACCGTCGTACTTCTAGTATGGATTTAAGTCGATGGTGATTCAACACGATGGTAAAAGCAGCATGCGTTGTCACATTCCGCGGGCTAACCCCACATCTGCGGGACGAATGGAGGCGAGGGAAAATTGCTTGCGCTGTGCGCTTATCAGAACTGACTCATCTTGTATCTCATTGTCAGTGGGTTTAAATGAAACATAGTTGGAACTTGAATAGCTAATAGCTTAACTCCGCTAGGTGGAAAGCGTTTATTTTTAACGGAACGGGAGTACACCCATGTCTCGTATAGCGCAATTTCGATTAGCGCAATTTCGATATAGCGCAAATTCGTTCCTCGGGGAAACATTGCAACGCAGTGTAGCCTAATCAAAAATCTTAAACTCTCTCGTGATAAAACGTGAACTTGCGCTAAGTACACACGAAATTTCTATCAATTTACGCATATTAATATTATTTCTTGCCGCAAATCTTCTTTTTTGTTTATATATTAATCGAAATTCATAGCTGCGCAATTGCCAAAAGTATTACTCGTCATTGGGTCTAGATAGCCGGCCTACCGAAGATTTATCTCGTCTCCTTAACAGAATGATAATAAATAATTTAGATCGTTAATTAAGCGTGGGGCTAGTGGAAATGAGTTTTTTTTTCAGCAATACGGTTTGAGACGTATTTTTGCCGTCGTAGGTTACCGGGCGATTGACTTCCAGGTAGAGTCTACGCTAAAGCCTTCAAGGTCATCGGTATTCACGGGGGAGAAATGGAGCGGTGACCGAGTTGCGCATGAATAGCATCAACACATTAAAGGGTCCGCTATAGAGTCTTAAACACAATGGCTTCGTTCCCTCCCCGCAGTCATAGCCCTTCTGCGTCTCAGGAATACAGTTCAGCAGAAGAAGGTGATTTAGATAGAGCCATACAGAGTAAAAACCAAGAGAATATGGCAAAAAATAGGAATGCGTGTAGAAAAATCAAGAATTTATCAAGAAAAACCATAACCTAGAAGAGGACTTGAGAGAGGTCATTTGTTTTGAAAATGGAGAGCGTCAAAGCGATATTGCGTGGAAGTTTAAACTCACGATGCCTTATTCTGAATAAAGACGAAGCTAAAATATCAGTGACCTCAGCCGCACCAACTTCAACCAAGCGGTCTACACATACGGAAAGTTCATGGTGAATCAGTACAAAAAGACGAGAGTGGTAATCGCTCCGAGACATAAAGTGAAAGCTCCGGTTGGTTCCAGAATTTAAACGGCAAGCAGGTATTTTCAGTGCGGCGATATCAGGAGAATCTGCAAGTGTTGATAGCGCAGCCACCACAACATTTTCTGATGAACTCCAAGCTGTTATTGAAAGTGGCTCCTTTCCCCCTCAACTAGTTTTTAGTGTTGATGAGACGATATTCTTTTGGAAAAGAATGCATTCTCGTTCATTTATTTTCAGGGAAGGAAAACCTGGGTCAGGTTTCAAGGCATTTAAAGACTGTTTCACGTAGCTGCTAATGACTCGGAGGACTTCAAATTAAAATGATTTATCATTCATAAACTCCGCTAGCTATGAAATGGCATTTAAAGTAGCATTTTCCTGTCATTTCGATGAGCGACAAAAGGGCCTGGGTGACACAATAGTTGTTTTTAGACTAGTTTGAAAAATCATCAACTGCCGGCAACGAATTACGATCCCCTGAGATAGCAGATGTTAGCCCACCCGCACGACAGGATGGAATTTCGAAAGCACGTAAGAATTTTTTTTAACGTGAATAAAAGTCTTTGAATGCGTGAATACTATCTTTAAAGATGTTTTAAACTATAAATATTTATAGAAATAATGTTTTCTAAGGCTTTTTATGGGAATATTGATGTTTTAGAGGGAATTCAATACCCAAGACCTATGCTACCAGGAACGCATCCCTATCTTCCCTATGTTAAAACGCTCTCGTATAACGCAAATTCGTATAGCGCAAAGACCCCAAGGAACGCATCCCTTGCGCTATACGAGACATGGGTGTAAATGCCCTCGGAGAATAACTCGCGTCGTCAATCGTCATGTAATTATTGAAGCAAATTCAAGACGTGAATGAGAAGGCAGTCCCTTTAAACTCAGGAATGGCTGAACACTATTAAATCGAAATACAAAAAGTGTCAGGTGTTGTTATCAGATATGGGGAAGCAAAATATTACGTGAAGATGAGTCACACGGCTTGTGAGTCGAAGGTCCCGGCGCTGAATTCGCGGAAGAATGCCGACAGAGAAGCTAGATAAACAGATTCAATCCCGGTAGTTTCAATCTACTAATGCAAAATTTCATGGGGAAATGCTTTTTTAATGCGTAAAAATTATAAAGAGGGAAAATTGTTCCAGACTGTTGATAATTTTTTTATTCATCACTGGCGACATGACGGCAGTTGCGCGGTTATTAAATAGCTCACTTAAAAAAAGTGATCTTATCACCGGAAAAATCTGAATTTCTGAATATCCCGGGTCCCGTGTGCTCCATATTATCTATGGTATGCTATTTGGAAGGAGGTAATCCACAGCTGGGGTCATTATAGCGCCATAAAGTTAAGGTTGGGGGGATAGGAACCCTATGTTGGCATTAGCTAGGTTGCAATGATGGGCTCCAAAGGAACCAGGACTTAACGTCCCATCTGCTGGACAGCGTGGTGCACTGGAAGTGCCCTCCACATTACAGTCAAGGGATATTGCCATCTCTGATGAGTTTCTGCTACTGCCAGGACTTGAACCCAGGCCCACTGGGTGTAAAGCCTTTGTGATGTATTAGCGCAATTTTGCTCCCAGTTAATGGGGTTGATTAGGATGACTATCCTCAGATATCTCATTTCTTAACCCTCCAATCTTTGTTTGTCTGCAGGTGGTTAAACGGATTTCCTGAAAACTGCTTTTAACCCTTTCACTCCCAAGCGGCCGATATATCGGCCGCGGCCTTCCTACCCAACACGCCCAAGCGGCCGATTAATCGGCCGCTTGCTTAGAGCAATATTTCACATAAACTATGATGTGTTATTATTTAATTAATTTTTATAATGAATGTATACATATTTTGCTATCCTTAGGTATTTTTTATATAATTTAATTTATACTTTTGATATTTTAATGGACGCTCTTTCTTTAACTCTTTGTAAAATCTGACTCATTTTGTCGAAATTCTTATGCCACTTTATAACTACGCGAAATTAGAAAATGTGTACGTCATTGTTGCTAACTATCGTTTATAAGTTATATTGAGGATAAATTCTAATAAATATTCAATTGAAATGTTCTTTTTCTGTAATTTTTTATGTAAACTGACAGCTTATTGAACTCCTTTTTTTCCTCTCGTAAATTGCCGCCACGGCTGAATAATGACCTTATGATGTTCTCAACAAGCTTAGGCACGCTTTTACGCGTGATTTATTGTTATTCACTTCACTACATCACGTTCGTCTTTATTCGTGTAATACACTGGTGCGTATGACTCCGCTCTTTCCACGACGTAACATTTTATCTAACCTCTGATCTCCCGCCCGCTGCAATTATATTTCGACGTCTCCTTATTACAATCAAATCCTTTTTCGGTATCGACATACATTTCAAAGGAATCGTCTTATCTGACTTACATTATTACATTTTATTCACAAGGAAACAATACTTCTTGTTTACAGGAAGAGTACACTAAGGGTAAGATTATCGTGCGTGGCGCGCGAATAAAATGTTTTCAGCGAACCTCAGCAAGTGGCCGATAACGTCGCCGAATAGTTGCCGTGAAAGTGATGGCTTCACAGTTTTTTATCCTAATCTTCCTTATCTACGTAAGTGATTCATTGTGTCACTGCTTTGCTGACACCTACTTTGTGGGCAACTTCTGTGGGCGTCATCAGTTACAAATGTAATGGTTTGCATGCGGGGTCCTGACGGCTTAGTTTGCATCAACTCGCGCGTATCAGAGGTCGGATACTTTTCTTCGCGTTGTGTTTTCTGTGCATTGAGTCACTTGAATTTGCGATAAGTTCATCATTGCAGCGAAATCTGCGTATAAAAGTCTTGTGCCTTTTTTAGTGGTGTGAGTGATATTTTTCAAAATAAAAATCACCAATAATGGCTGGACCATCACGCGTAACGGACAAGGATATTTTGGAAATTTTAGACAGTTCATCCAATCAAAGTGAATCAGACTACAACGAAAGTGACAGTGAGTCGGGGAACAATAGTGATGGAGATCGGCATTCGTTTCAGTCTTCGGGTGAGCTGGACACTGACGAAGACAGTGACAACGGAGAATGGAGGGAAGTACAAGCTAATGAAGAACAAATACCCACTAAGTTCAAGTTCCAAGAAGTAAGTGGACCCAAGAAAGCCCCACCACCTAACTCGCCACCAATTCTTTATTTTAGACTTTTTTTTACGGACCTTCTTTTGAACCTCTTCGTCACTGAAACAAATAGATATGCAAAACAAAACATTACCTCTCATTCAGGAAGATCATCACCACCACTGAAGTGGGAAACAGTTACAATTGCGGAAATGAAAGGATTCCTAGCCTGTATTTTGAACATGGGAATTATACGGAAGCCCACCATAGCTTCATATTGGTCGACTTTGCCTTCTCAGAGTACCCCTTGGTTCAGAAAAATGTTTCCGCGGAATCGCTTCCAGCAAATTTTGCGATTCTTTCATTTGGTTGACCCTAAAAAATGTACGGCCCGTAACGATCCCAGATATGACCCTTGCATCAGGTATCAACCCCTTGTTGACCATGCAAATAATGTATTTAGATACCATTATACCCCTCACGAAACTCTGAGTGTAGATGAAAGTCTGGTGGGGACAAAAAACCGTACAAGTTTGTTGCAGTACCTGCCAAATAAGCACCATCACCGCTGGGGAATCAAATTTTGGATGCTGTGTGATGCTGTATCAAACTATTGCTTAGGTTTCTTTACCTACAAAGGTAGATCAAATGATGAAGAAAGGATGGAGGTGAAGGAACATGGCCTGGGATATGCAGTGGTACTGAAACTCCTTCAGATGAACAATTATTTATACAAAGGCTACCATGTTTTTGTGGACAATTTTTTTATGTCAGTTCCCTTAGTGAACAAACTTTACCAAATGGGTACATATATTACAGGAACTGTTAGAAAAAACCGAAAATTCCTGCCCGAGTTTTTCAAAAAGAAGTTCACCGTTGGGGAAAAAATGTTTTGCCGTTCCGGCTGTATTCTAGCCAGTGCATTTAGGGAAAAAATTTCTCAAAAAGGACCTGTGATCCTTCTTTCAAGTAAGGCGACTGCAAGGAATAGTGAAGTGACAAAATTGAGACAAGGCCGCGAGAAAAAAACTGTGAAACCGGAAGTAATTTTGGAATATAACAAGTACATGGGAGGTGTAGACTCTTCAGACATGATGCTCTATGTATATTTAGATGAAAGGAAAACATTAAAATATTGGAAGAAAGTAGCGTTCAACATTATTGGTAGGATGGTTTTGAATAGCTACATAATATATAAGGAAAGTTTCAAAGAACCTGGAAAGCCTCTGACAAGACTTATGTACACAGTTAGTATAATTGAAAACTTAGGAGCTGAGTGGTTGAATTTCAGGGAAGAGTGCGAAGTGAGGGGCCGTATTTCACCGGGAATAAGGAAACTGGGTGGGAGAAAAGAATACAGATGCTGTGTCTGCAGCACAAAGGAACAAAGAAGAAGATCCAGAACAGTGTGCGTCAGATGCAACAGGGGTTTGCATGGGGAGTGTTTGCGTAAGCATAAGTGCTAAAAGAGTGATTGTGAACAAAAGGAAAAATTTATTCCTACGTGATATTTTAAACGTGAAACTAATCAAAAGTGTACCTATGTACTTATTCCATTAACAACTTGAACAAATAATGAAAAATCCTCCGTGAAATAATTTTCATCATAATTTTTTTGCCCTCGTTTTTATAGAAATAACATTGCATATGTAAGTCATTCATTTGTTTAAATAAATGCAATGTTAACATTTAAACAATTCCTTTAGCTTTAATTTAAAATAGCAATAATTTGTATTATTTAAGGCCTAGATATATATATATATATATATACATTTCAAATTCACATTCACACAGGTCGCCACAGGCGAATATACAATCATAATAACAAATAATAGAAATTGAAAGAAAGAGATAGAAACATAAATGCAGGACGATGACACACTGTGGCGTGGAGATGGAATGAAGGCCGAAAACACATGGAAAAAAGTTCACCTGAACCGGGAATCGAACCACGGACCTTCTGCTTTCCGGGCAGATGCTCAGACCACCGAGCTATCCAGGCTAATCTAATCTCCAGTGTTTTCGGCGGGGGTTTATACACCAAATCCCCCAAGGTCTAGCCCTATCATTTGGCCAAGAGATGGCTCTGGGCGTAGGTCCCGCCACGAACGAAGAATTCAACGCGGACAGAAGAAGAAATGGAATTAAAGATGGTCACAATCACACAGACAGCAGGATAGATATAGAACATGCGTTTCGGGGAACGCTGATCCCAAGAAGAGGAAACGAACCATATAGGTCGTTCGTGGCGGGACCTACGCCCAGAGCCATCTCTTGGCCAAATGATAGGGCTAGACCTTGGGGGATTTGGTGTATAAACCCCCGCCGAAAACACTGGAGATTAGATTAGCCTGGATAGCTCGGTGGTCTGAGCATCTGCCCGGAAAGCAGAAGGTCCGTGGTTCGATTCCCGGTTCAGGTGAACTTTTTTCCATGTGTTTTCGGCCTTCATTCCATCTCCACACCACAGTGTGTCATCGTCCTGCATTTATGTTTCTATCTCTTTCTTTCAATTTCTATTATTTGTTATTATGATTATATATATATATATATATATATAATATATATACATATTTCATTGTTTTTTTACAGAAGACTGGCTTAGGCACTGCTCAAAAGTGATTGTGACAGATTTAAACAATTAAATTTTTATGACAACAATTTTTTTGTTTATGCTTAAAAAAATTAGATAGATCTATCAAAAACTAAATTTTTAATGTAACTAATTTTCAATAATAGCAAAATGAAAAAAATACTACGAATCAATAAGCCATAAAGTTAAGTTTTTCTTAAAAACATTTTAAAGTATTAATTTTATAAATTTATTAATGCAAAACTAAAATTTATATATAATGATAATTAACATTTTTGAAAACGTCATTTATTTTTACATATGTGTGATTTTTTTCCATGTCTATAAAACCTAAAATAAATCCATGAGAATTTTTAAGAAAAGTACTAATAATTTCATAAAAAAACCCTTGGGAATTTTGGGTATTCACATTGAAAAATGCTTGGGAGTGAAAGGGTTAATGAGAATATTCTCGAAAATTAGCTTTTATGCGAGCATTTAGTACCACCATTCCAAAATTTCTCCTGGTTAATAGAAGAAATCTTATTGCCAGAAATGCCAATTCCACCATGTTGTTCAACCATGGGAAACATTGTTCAGGAATGCAACATTGTTTCTCTTAAGGTAACATGTCATCTGTGGTGTTGCTGTGAGTAAATAAGATTATAAGGCTTCATTTTCTTGCCTCCAAATGAGTAATTGAATCCGGGAAACATATCTGATGCGATTGAAAAGGATTTCATACTCTTTTACCATGAAACCTCAAACATGAGACTTTTTCTGGTTCTGGCTTAAATCAGAACTATACAAAAGTATATAACTAAGCGCTATAAAAATATTTGAGAAAATGTTATCCTGAAAATTATACTCCTCCTCAATACCAAGTCTTGATTTTACACACTTTGATTTTACACAGTGCCCATATTTCGGTCCCTCCAACTGCGTAAAATCAAAGTTCTACTGTATATACATACATATACACTTATACTATATGCACACTTTCTTATTATTGTTCTTTGGACAAGAAACCAAATTATTTTTCATTCGGTGTGCACAAAAGGTAACATACATACAAGAGTACATATACCCATGTAAACATTAACAAAAAATAAATTATACACATCTTCAGAAAATGAATAGTTACAAATATACCAACATAATATATACAGGCGGTCCCCGACTTTCGCACACAATGCGTTCCCGAAAATGTGTACGAAAGTCGAATGTACGAAAGTTGAACCATTGACTTCCATACTTATTAGGGGTTACGTTCCAAAAGATCGTAATATACGTACTAAAACCTTTTTTTCACGGATTTTATTTCAATTCACTAAATTTTAATAACATATGTTAATACAATTCCTCAATTCATCTAATTTCTTTCGAAAATACGCAGAAAATGTAGATAAAAATTAAAAAAAAAAACAAGAAATGCATTGACTATCGAGTGAAACATCCTCTTGGCGTTTAAGTTGACATTCCAGTTATTACGTCCACTATAAATAAAAAGACATATCAAGAAGCATAACAAAATGTAATTGTTGAACCCGCACTCTGGATACCTTTTAATTTTTACACCAAAATTCGACATTCGGCAGGTGACATTCCTGATCGCGTATATTTCGCATGTTATTCAAAAAAGACAAAAGACAAACGACATTCGGTTGATATTTCGTGCAATATCATTGCTGAAGGTGAATTAAACAGCACTCAAACGAAAAAATTCAATTAGAAAGAAGATCTTACTAGTTTTATTGAAAGCTATTTGATGATGTCTAGTCAACTTTTTTGAAAAATCTCTCCAATGAAGGCTTTCTTCTTCTCTTGATGAAGGAGCCTATAGCAGGCAGTCCCTCTCTCAAATAAATCACCTAGATTAGACTCAACTACCAACAATTCCCTTCATTGTATACGTTCGTATTGTTCGCATATACTGCCATTTGAAATAATTGAATGTTGGGATGCGCACTAAACATCACGGGAATTCAAAATAATTACATACCCACGTCCGAAAGTCCAAATTTAGCGTACGGAAGCCAAGTAAAAGGTGTCAATTTTGAACGTACGAAAGTGTGCATTGTACGAAAGTCGAGGACCGCCTGTATACACTTATTATTATGCATTGGACAATGAACCAGATCGTTTTTCATTTAGGTTTGCACGGAAAGTTTGATATAAGTGAGCTGTCATAAGCCTTTTAAACTGGTAAATGTTATTAACCTTAACAATGTAATCAGGGATATCATTCCATATTCTCATTGATGTATTTAGAGGGGATTGCAGGAACGAGTTTGTTCTGCATTTTGGTATTTTAAAACGTCTCCGCGCCCTAACAATCCTGTCACAATTGCTAATGTTGACCATTACTCTTTCATATGAATAATCAGGAGTTTTGCTTGACAATAAATTAAACAAAAATAGAATACTTTAACTTTTTTCGTTCTTCAAGTTTTAGCCACTCGATCTTTAAGTTATAAGGAGTAATGTGTTCATGTAATGCCACATTTAACATACACCAGCGTTTAACAATATTTGCATTTTATTAGACAATTCATTAGTTAGATCAGGCATTACCAGCGAGCAATACTAAATATGAGGAAGGTACAACGATTGAATCAACTTTTTGCGCAATTCAAGAGGTATTAAATGCTTAAAATGCTTAAGCTGTGCCAACGTTTTATAACACTTATTTGAAATATGTGCTACTTGTTCCTCCCAAATTAGTACATTGTTAAGAGTAACTCCTAAGTTTTTAACAGACTGAGAGTATTGAATTTCAAAGCCGTCAACACAATTTTAGGTAATGCATCAAAATTAAGTTTATTAATAAATTGTGGGGCGCCAATTATAATCCCTTTCGTTTTTAGAGGATTAATTTTCAACAAATTTTCACGTGACCAATTACAAATACGGCTGATATCGTCATTTACTTTTTCAATGCCTTTAAGCAGGTGAATTGGATGGCAGCGGAGATATATTTGTAAATCATCCGCATATAATTGATACATAGAATGAATTAAGGAACAAGGCAAATCCTTAATAAAAATCGTGAAAAGTAGGGGGCCAAGGATTGACCCCTGCGGCACACCACAAGAAACATTAGAAAAACTAGAGAGTTGGCCATCACTACCTTTAACTGCTTGTTTTCTCTCTGACAAATAAGATTTAAACCATTTTAGAACAGGTACAGAGAATCCAAGTTTTTTCATTTTGAGTAGGAGGAGGTCATGATTGACACAGTCGAAGGCCTTGCTAAAGTCAAAGAGTACCAAAATAGTAACTTCCTTATTATCTTTGCCGACACGGATATCTTCTGTTACTCTTATGAGAGCAGTTTGAGTACTGTGGGTTCTGCGAAAACCAGATTGATATTTATCGATAAGATTCCTTTCTGCTAAAAATTCAATTGTTGAGTTGTACCCAAACCTTTCTAGTGGCTTAGATAAAGTACACAACAAAGACATTGGGTGAAAGTGAGAGAGTTCAGTGGGATTGTGGTTTTTTTTGATGGGTTTGATTACAGCCGTTTTCCAGCTGACGGGAAAGGATGAATAGTTTAGGAAACAATTGTAAATATGTAATATCACTGGGAAAACTACTGGCAGAATATTTTTTAGCGTTTTGTTGTCTAACCCATCTATTCCGGCTGAATTTGATTTGATGCAACAAAAATAATTCAACATGAGTTCAGGAGTAAAATAAGGAAAATAAAAGAGGTTATCACCGAACTCCTGATTATCTCTTGGGTTAGTATAGCTGGAAACAAGGGGGCGTGGACCTGTCCCTGACAGGCTGGAGGAGCTGATGTTAAGTGAGTCAAGAAAATATGCGTTTAAGAATGGGTATCTTAAGGGTAAAAAATTTCATGGCGCAGTCATATGGTCACGCTTCGCCCTCTGCAGTATGCTCTGCGTACCCCCGTACGCGATAGCATCAGTTCCGAACTTCACCTCGTACGAGTGGTTCCCTACTTTCCAGGGTGGCTGGACTTCGAACCACCGAGTGTTTTCCATGTGGGTTTAATAAAGTCAGGTTTCATTTTCTCTAGTTTAATTTTATTCGTCTTCGGACCATGGCCCCTCCGAAGAAACTACCGTATAAGCGTGTGTAAGAGGCGCACACGTGTAAGAGGCGCACCCCTATTTTGAGGAAGGAAGCTTTAAAGAAAAAAAAAATTTGCGGCATTTTTTTTATTCTATCGTGCGGTGTTGCAGACGTATGTCTGGAATTTCGACAGTTATCGAAATTTCCTCTTTCAGTACTATTTGAAAGAGGAAATTTTGATGACTGTGGCGGTAATAGCGGCATAAGAGGGAGTAGAAAGAGTTCCAATCCTCTCTTCGCGTACCCCATCGCTCTACGTTGCTTGTCCTACTCATGAACAATTTTGTTTAAAAGCTCTCGCAGGAGTATTGCAATAGAATTGCAGCCGTTGAAAATTTTAAGGCAAAACACGACAGGCACATAGCATAAACCTTCCCAAGAGATTGGACAACAATCGGGGCAATCTGAGCGCCGTAGGATAATGACCACGTCGTAGATTTAAGGCCCCTTGCACACGCACCGATTTTGGACGGCCGGTAAAATATCGGCCGTCCACATTCCAATAGTGAACAATGGGAGAGCATTGGAGCTTGCACACGTACCGAACACGCGCCGGCACCGGCAAAATGCCGGTTAGCTGCCGGCCATTGTCACTGTGGATCGCCGGTGCCGGCTCAAAAACATAGCAACTTATCGTTTGACCGGTAAAAATCCGGCGTGAGTGCAAGCATCGCTTCGCCGGTAAAATATCAGCCAATATTTTACCGGCCGTCCAAAATCGGTATGTGTGCAAGAGACCTGACGGAACTACACTCGGCCCTCCATCAGCCAATGCCTCTGCCGTTTTTTTCCTTTCCGAGACTCCACAGGAAAATAGGAAATTATTATTATTATTATTATAGGAAACAGGGGACCAATAGAAACGTGTTTCATCCCTACCCCATCTCATCAACTGACCTTTTTCAGTCTACCAGGTTCAATTCTCCGAGTTTCTGGAGGTCAAATGCTAGGTGAGTCACCTTCTGAGCTCGAAGATATCTTGATATCTTTCAGCAATTGTATGACACGCACGAGGCTCTAAGAAGAATTAGACCTAACGCGACGTATATCTGACAGCATTTAAGTTTTTTGAGCTCTAATTGATTGACACAAAGATTTATAGCTAAAACAAGGCTACTAATATTCAGCATAGTCCTAACAGCACAATTTCGGAAGAAACAAGCGTAGCATTAGCGCTTTCAAACAAGACGAGACGGACTGGAAACTTAAGGCAACGCAATCTGCGTACATCACATTGCTGCGTCTTCGCCCCTTCGCTTTAAAGGCAACGACGTCACATGCAAGATCGGACGTGTTCTTCCCTTGCTCCTTCGCTCATAGCCTCGTAGCTTGAAACACGGAGGGGAGGGAGCGTGCTCCTTCCCCTCGACCTCTCCTTCAGCGCTAGTCCAACAATGAACATACTCGTTTGAATTTTTTAAACCGTAGGTTTTGACACCAATATAATTTTCAGGTTCAAAAATCCTCATATTAGCGTCTGAAGATAATTTTTGAAAAATCGGGGGCTCAGCGCAATGGAAATTGCTCGGAAAGACAGATGTTCACTATTAACCAGGTATGTCCTTCAAAACTACGCGTTTCTATACGTTAGATAAGCGATTACTACATGCAGTATAAATGCCGTGGGATGCTCACTCGTGGCAGTAAATTTAGCGCGCGTTCCGGAGCGAATCACCCCGCGCGATCTTTTCAATGTTCACCTCTGGGGTACCGACGTGACGGCGCGATGCTTACAAGAAATTCAAACAGGTGCATTTTAAAAATACGTCACTAAGGGAGAAACTCCCCTGCCTGCCGCTTAATTTTGACCCAGGGTTTCAGATGACTGACTCACGCTAAAAACCAAGGCCACTCAGTTCCCCTTGGACTTGCGCCCGGCAGGGAAGGGGGGGGGAAGATAAGAAGTTTGTGTAAGAGGCGCACCCCCATTTTTGGCTGCAATGTCTGGGAAAAAAGGTGCGCCTCTTACATGCGCTTATACGGTATTGAGAACTTTAAGAGATGGACTGAAAATAATTGAACATGAAGAAAAGAATCAGGGCTAGATGCGCGTGAATATTGCAGAGCGCCTGGGGTTGTCCGCTAGCACATGACGGTAGGGGTGGGGGTAGAGTGAGCTACCTGGAGAAAGCAAGTAGAGATATGAAGGCGAAGATCCAGATGGGCGTGCCACTGACGATTAACGCAACATTGTTCACGCTTTACACACTACCTCAATTATATTAAAAATGTATTCATTGGAAAGGAACAATTCAAGTAATAGACTATTTTTGGCGTTCGTCATCCATCTCACAACCAGTCACTGTGCCGGCGAATGCGGTTGTTTTAGGCACAACATGCACATTGCTCTCGTGAATATGTGTACTGGAAATGGTGTTTGATGGATAAGAATTTTTACATCAGACTGAAATCCATAATAGCAGTGTAAATGCCGAGTGGAGAGCAAACATTTTTTTAGTGAGGTGGCGTTTTTCTTCAGAATGTTGAAAGAGATATGGGTCAAATCAACAATATGACCTATGTGTCTTGATAAAGTACTACTATTCCTGTTATTATCTAAAATATTGTTTGAAACCTTTAATGAATATCTTAATTATTTGCCAAAATCCTGCATTTCCTGGGACATAGGCAACCTAGCAAAAAATAAAGCATTGATCGTTTTTCCGCATTCATTTTATAATCATATCGTTATTAGGAAAAAAAATTTTCTCCTAGTGGAGTTCCAAAAAAGGATGGTAGTTTTAGAATCGTGTTCGTCTTAGATTTGTGCTAATACGTTGTATGAAATTGTTTTTCGATTTATTATGTTCTATAAACAATTTTCATAAAATATTTCCCGTTAAATAAGAGAGAATCAATTTATTATATTCTGTAAACAATTTAAATAAAATATTTTCCGTTAAATAAGAATGATTGGGGTGGGGGAAATTCGGTTACTGTGCAGTAATAACAACGTGCGCAAAAAACAGTCTTTCGGCGAGGAATTGAAAAAGGACCTCGGGTGTCCGGACGGAAGAAGGTCCGAAGGGTATTCGGCGTCCAGGCAAGAGTGCGGTTGGGCTGGTCCTTTAGTCGGCCCTGAATTTTGCAAACGATAGATCACGTCATAACTGATATCACTTTTCATTGCGGCGTTAACATTCACAGCGTTTGCCGCGTACATTAATTTTCTGTTGATATATGGCCAGTGATTTTCTTATTGTTGGCTTATTAACGGACCGTGAATTTAGCGAAATTGTGACTGTGAAAACCTGGAAAAAACCGTGAAAACGTGAAAAATAACCGTGAAAACCTGGAAAAAGCCGTGAATTTCATTATTCAGGTAGAGTGGGAACCCTGTGACAATTTGCTATAGTGAGTGTTTATTTGAGCACCTCGATGTGTTGTTTTATCAAGGTTACACTGTATCTGGTTTAGATGCTCAATATCATTTTGCAGTTATAGGAATTGTTTTTCATGTCATATCTCATCTATAATATGAGTCTTCAATGAGTTCCTTTTGCAATCAGCTGGCTGAGAATTTTGTTTTGAGTGAGTCTAGGACTCCTTTGTCCTATTTTTCTCTTTGAAAAATTGAATATTTTATAGCATGATCCTTTTATTGTTGAGAACTTTTCTCAAACATTTCAGAGTTTTTGTGGAGAACATGGATGAATTTCATGTGATGTTTGATGGTTTTTTACATCAGAGTTTAAAGTCTTCCCACCTGAAATATTATCTATCCCTGGTGCCTTGTTATTTCGCAGGTCTCTTATTGCGGCATCTTATTCCGATCCCAAGAAGTCATTCTTTTGCCCTTATAATGTCTCATGTTTTCCTTTTCTACTAAACATTCCTCTTGAATAATTTTTGTACCAAGTTTGTTTCAGTTGTTTAACTCTTCCAGCTGCTCTTAAAATCTCTTCCCTTTGTCTTCATTTGCAGTCAAAATACATATTTCCATCCTTCAGTTCCTCATTCAGGGTTCCCACTCAACCTTGAAAACCTTAAAACTGTGAATTAGCCGTGAATTTCATGTACAGTGAGTCCTCATTCTACGTCACCCTGTTTAACGTCATTTCGCGATAACGTCACGAAAATTTTGAGATCGTCATTCGTTTATTGCACCTTCGCTTCGCGATAACGTCAAGTCTTTTAAATTTGGCGTGAGAAAAAAGGCAAAGCGGCAGGCATTGCGGGTTGTTCGTTTTGTTGGGCGGCAAAACATTCAGTCTAAACAAAGTGTAAAACGGTGTGTTTATTGTTAATTGTGATTATGGTTTTAGCAAATTTTCTGCAAAATGAATTCTTACATAGGTGCGCAAGGTTTCACTTGACATGATGGTTTTCAGGAACCTAAAAAGTGAATTCAAGGCATTTTTCTGTGTAGAACTCTGAGTTTTTGTCGTCACTTTTTTCGCCGATTTCACTATAATTTTGGTTCCTGTAATTGCGACGATGTTTCAGTGATGATGATGCCCAGCTGACGCTCGCCCGGGCGACCACCATAGCGAAGCCGAAAAGCAAATGTGGGAAGATACAAAAATGGAGAAGGATTTACGTCACTGCTGCTATTGTCGTCAATGAAGACAGGATCTCGTATTTATGCCATAGTTTGGCATTCCCATCGTAAAAAATGCCCCTGATATGATACGCTAAAATTTTTTCGCATAGGTATTGTGAGGTCTAGGAGCAGATATTCACTTTTTACATTGTTTCTTATGGGATATTATGTTTCGATAAACGTCATTTCGTTTATCGTCACATTTTTCAGGAACGGTAAGTGACATTAAACGAGGACTCACTGTACCGTGAAAAAACCTGGAAATAGCCCTGAATTTCGTCATAAAACCTTAAAAATGTCTCAATCTTGGTTTTACGATCGTAGGACAACAATTGACAGATTAAAAGAAAAATGGATATTTTGGTCATATTTCAATGTTAGTCACGTGCAGACATGGCCACAGATTCATTTGCACAAGGATATTCGAAGCGCAGTTATTTGTCCGAGTGCTATGATGACACAATGACTGGTAACCAAAGTGTACATGAACAATCGCAAACATTCAGACTCTTCTTAACTTCCCTGGCACCTGGTCCCACCAATTTCTCACTCACAACCTTTCGCCAGAGCTGAATTTTGCAAACGTTATGTGACGTCAGAAGAGATAGCTTTTCGATTGCTACATTTGCATTCACGGTGTCTGTGGCGTTTGTTACATTTTTAGTGAACGTGAGCCGATGATTGTTACGTGATCAATATTTCTGCCTAAAATGGTTTATCTACAAACCGTGAATTTGAAGACATTTAGACCGTGAAAACAGTCTGGAAAAAACAGTGAATTTTATAATTTAGACTGAGTGGGAACCCTGTCATTATTCTAAAGAACACTTCCACCTTCCTTTGTACGAGGTTTTTTTTGCACATCCTGGAATAGGTCCATCATCCACGAACACGCTTCTCTTGCTTTCCTCACCTTGCAACAAATCTTTTTCCTCGTTATCGTATAATATGCCTGTTCCTCCTCAGTTTTTGCATTCTTAGTCTTTCTACATTCTTCAATGGCGTCAAGGGCCTCACATGTGATCTATCCTCCGCTGATTTCTGTGTCAGATTAAACCTATTTTAGTCTACATTCTGTATTGAAATGCACGTTGATGTTGATGCTTCTTTAATATATCTCTACTTCCCTTGTGCTATTTTCTTATTTCTTGAATTTAGCCTATGTGGAATGGAATGCATCATTGATCTATTTCTATTTGATGCATATTTTGGACGTATTTTCTTCCAGTTTGGATGGAACAGAGACAAATTTGCCCCCTGCATTCACTCGTTTCATCGTCGCCCAATGCAAAGAGATTTCCCGCCAGTGCATTGAGCCGCCCATTTTCAAGAAGGGCAAGAAGCCGCCGCCGCAGCAGCAGCAGCCCTTCCAGCCAAAGCCATCGCTTGAACCTGTCGTGTCTTTCCTTGTGGGGCAGCTACGCCTCTTCCCCAAGGAGCGGTGCCAGTTTTGCAAAAACCAATGTCTCCCCTCTGATCCCTCAGTAAGGAGATATCCCTATATTGTTTCCCTTATTTTTGCAATGTTCTTGTTAACCTTAACTCATATTATTATTATTATTATTACTACAGTAATGGATGAATTATGGCTTTGTTAACCACTTTAAATGAAATGCCAATTTCTTTGGATTAACGGATTAAACTTCCTTTTAAGAACATTTTTAAATTTTCATTTTTTGCAATAGATTATTTCAATTTTATATCAAATGATTGTTTAAATCATTTTTTATCTCATTTATATTGTCAGGGCATATGTTGGACATCTTTGTCAATATTGGCTCCTTTATCTTAAGTTTTAAAATTAAGCATCTGAGAAAATAATGAGGTAAAATATTCAAATTTTAGATATGTACTTTGAAATGTTGACAGGCTTATACTGTATTTACAAACATTGCTTTATATACTACATAGTATTTATATGTATCTGTGTTCCTCGTGGGGGAAAATGCTTAGCAAATAGTGACCAAAATGTATATGTTCTGATTCACATGAGCATAGCCTTTTTAAACATAAATTTGTCTTTAAAATCGGGGGACAGAAGTTAGGCTTGGTAGGTGCATACAATATCATTAAGTGTTTCTCGAAGTCGTGCCGAGTTCTCATGCAGGTTGCTGAGGAAGAGGAAGGGAAAAGGTCAAGGAAATTATTGTGTATACCCCCAAAAACGAACAAAGCTGAATTAAAATCAAATTAGACTGTTCACCAGAAATTGATAATAAAATATAAAATATTAAATCAAAGACATTACGTTAAATTGTTTGTTAATACATTGACCTTAATTTCAGGCTCAAAGAAATTTAAACCTACCATTATTATACATTTGTAATCAAGGCGGTGGTAACAATGCTTATGTATTTGAGCGTTGAGTGTGCATTGAGCAAGCCTTTAGTTGCACTGCTTTTCTAATTCTTGTCTTTCATATCGTCTTATCTTTATGACAATAGACTTTTTTTTTGGAAGAAAGAAAGGAAATGAAAAGTAACTTCCTGTTCTCTTTATTTTTAAAGAAAGTTGAAGTCAACGAATCTGCTGACCAGCATGTGGAAAGAATTTATTGTGGCCATCTATTCCATTTATGCTGCCTTATCACGTACATGAAGACCCCTCCATTCAAAGGTGAGTGACCTGACCACTTGAAAATCCTTCACAGAATGATAAAATATGTGGCTGGGTGCAGGGCACATTGTGAAGTAGGTATTAACTATATTGGCTTTCACTAGGGATGGTCGGATCAGATACGTCGGATCCAAATATCCGCGGATATTGTCCTTCATTGGATCCTGAGTCGCGAAGACATTGGATCTGGATCCGAAATTTTAAATAAGAGCTTCAGTGAATGCAACGCCACATAAGGGTTGAAAGAGTTCCGATTCTCCCTTTGAATGTGCCGTCGCATGCGATTCTTGTGCTACTCATGAATCGTTTTGTTTGAAAGCTCTCGCAGAGGTTACGTAGCAGAATTTCAGCCATGGAAAATAAAAAAGGCAAACAAACACAAATGAAAAAACGACTTCGTTTTCTTCCACTAATTTATTTTGACGGTACGACATGTTTCGACCTTGAGCGGTCATTTAAGAGTACAAAATTTGTCAAAAGTCGGGTAAATTTATACCAGGAAGGGACTTGAGAAGGTTGGAGGGGGAAGTGGGTGTTAGGAGGGGGGGAGGGGGTAATGGGTGGCGGTTATGGTGAGGGATGGGAAAACCACTGCGAGGACAGTGCAAGGGTCATTAGTAAAGGATTAGGGTGGATGTGGGTTATCAGTAGGTGTGGGGACACCATTGAACGTAAAAAAGGCAAAATAGGACTAGCACATAGTGTGACTCTTCCCAAGAGATTGAACAATAATCGGGGAATCTCAGCGTCGTAGGATAATAACCACGTCAAAAGTACCGTATAAGCAAGTGTAAGAGGCACACCTTTTTTCCCAGAAATTGCAGCCGAAAATGGGGGTGCGCCTCTTACACAAACTTCTTATCTTCCCCCCTCCCCTCCACTGGTCACAAGTCCAAGTGGAACTGAGTGGCCTTGGTTTTCAGCGTGAGTCAGTCATCGAAAAACCAAGGTCAAAAACAAGCGGGAGGTTGGGGAGTTTCTCACTTAGAATTAGTGACGTATTTTTACAATGCTCCTGTTTGCGTTTCTTACTCGTAAGCATTGCGCCGTCACGTGAACATGGAAAAGATAGCGCGGAGTATTTTGCTGTGGAGGGCACGCTAAATTTACTGCTATGTGCTACCAGTGGCATACTGCAGCATTTATACTGCATATAGTAATGGCTTATCAAACGTAGAGAAACGCGCAGTTTTAAAGGACAATACCTGGTCAGTAGGCCGGCCCTTATTTTTCAGAATTGCGAAAAGTTATGTTTTCCTGGTCTCAAAATGATCCAAATGATGTTTATATTCACGTGTTAAAATTTGGTTACTTTAAAATAACGGCAACCCATTCCCCAAGGGCCCTAAGTACTGAGGACCCTCAATTGAGGATTTTGGGGCCGAAAAAGCACTATTTCTATGAGAAACGTAAAAGTAAAGTTCTTTAGGGTAGATTTTCTGTTTGTTTTGACCTATCTCTAAGCGTGTAGGAGATATCGTCAGTCGTAATGCAATCCCCCCCCCAGGGCACCACCCCGCACCGTGGCACCGCTGAGGTACCACTTACTACAGACTCCCCCTCAAACCCCTCCCCTCCCTCGGCAAAGACTTTGCTCCTGATGACAAGATTTACATGCTAGTGGTACAGTATTGAATAGGTTGTTCCTCTTGTGTCGTGATTAATGTTGTTAAAGCCTATAATGTCAATTTTAACCCTTCAACGCCGTCCTATGTACTGGGTACCAACCCCTTAAACCTTGATTTTTTGCCACCAAACGGCCGCAAACCATTCCAGCAGGCTTTGTTCCAAAGTGCTTTTTATGTACAAAATATTATAAGCATGTGATAGAAATATGTCTATGAATAATAAAGGAATGAAGGGAAAGAGCAGGGCTTCCAGGGCTCCAACAGTAGATAGAACTGATGATTTATTACATTCTATATACAATTTTAATAAATATTTTCGGCGATCTCAGAAAGATTGGCTAAGGGAAATTTGGTTACTGTGCGTTAATAACAACGTGGGCAAAAAACAATCCCTCGGCGAGGAATTAAAAAAGTACTTCCGGTGTTCAGACGAAAGAAGGTCCTAAGGGCATTCGCATATTTAAAGGAGGCCATGGTATTTGGCGTCCGGGCAAGAGCACGATTGGGTTGGGCCTTTCGTTGGCCCTGAATTTTCCAAACGTTGACGTCATAACAGATATCACTTTTCATTGCTGCGTTGACATTCACGGCATATGTCGCGTACGTTAATTTTTAGTTAATATACGGCCGGTGATTATCTTATTGTTGACTTGTAAACGGACCATGAATTTGACGACATTGAGACCGTGAAAACCTGAAAAAAACCGTGAATTTCATTATTTAGGTAGAGTGGGAACCCTGGATAGGTTCCCGATTGACTCGAACTCAATCCGTTTCCGACGCCACCAATCCTATGAGACTCTGAAACACCCTGCAGAAGAAATTGATGGATTACAAGATTTTATCTGCATGTAAAAAGACGTAAAATAATATTTACATTGATATGAATATACATTCTGCTTTGCATACAATGTAATACATTGGGTGGATCAGTGGGTTGCCAGGAATTTCGTTTGGTGAGGGGAGTTTAAAATCAGGAAGACAATTTTTGATAACATGATGCAAAGTAGAGGGTTTTAACCTTTTCCACTCGGGTGTCGAGTGACACTCGACATAGCCTAGCTCACTACCAACTCGCGTGTCGAGTGTCACTCGACACGCGCTATTTTCCATTATTTTAATTTGTTACGTTCTCATTTTATTTGTATATAAATGTTAATACATTTTTGATAATGTACACCTGGATTGGGCAATAAGTTTAGAGTATAAATCGTAATATTTTTCAGAATATCATATTTTCTTTACACCATCAACCATGAGGATTCTTGGCCATGGAGGGCCTTGGTTCTAATTTTTGTACACACGCCGATCGTTCTCTTTATCCTTCAAATCGCCGGAAATAGCCTGAAAAATAAGCATATTTGTTGTAGTGCATAATTCCAATGTTACATATACCATTATCATGTATCGGGATGTGTGCCTTCTTTTATTTTGTTGAATATTTTATTCAAATATCAATTGTATCGTATCTCTTACTATCATATATTTCTGAGCAAGCCACATGTGTACATAAGGTGTGATACTGACACAAATTGCAAAAGGTAATCGTTATTCGGAGTGACGGCGAGCTTTGCCGAATCAGATTTTTTTATTGCGTGCCCCCCAGAGCGGGGCTGAAATAGATACTTTTTGTTTGCCTGTATATTATTCCGAGAGCACACCGAATACGATACGCTCGCTGCTTGAATGACTCATTTCTATTACTTGATTATTTTGTATACATTTTTCACATTTGTTTCGTTACTATTTCAACACACTCCCTTTATGACACCTTATAAATGGGAACTGAATCCTTCACAGAGGTAGTCGTTTGTAGTTCCTATCCCAGAACTCAACGCCCTATTGGCCATGGAAAAGTTCAGCAAATTTGTTGATGAAATTCTTTGTGAAAGCAATGACAGTGAGTTTTACTTTGGAAGTGAAGATATATCCGGAAGTAGTTCTAGTGATGAAGGTGGATTATCCAACAATCATAAATCTACACAAGTTGAACCTGTTGCCGGTCCTAGTAAACCTGCAAAAAGGAGGAATTGCCGATTTCATCAGCAGGAACTGACATAAAGTGACAGTGAAAGTGACACCCAAGTTGCACATAAAAAACGTAAAAAACTACAAAGAATTGTTTATTCTAGTGACAGTGTAGATGAGTCCGAAAGCGATGACGTTGATATTCAAAGTGAAAAACTAACGCCAAAATGGATTGATGTCAGTGTGAATGACCAATCTCCGAAAAGGTATCCCTTCTCCACTGGACAAGTGTGCGTTGGTCCACAGGTTCCCGGTGACTGTGTGAAGCCCATTGAATTTTTTCAGTTGTTTTTTACGGACGCCTTGATAGAAAGCATAGCCTGTGAAACAAATATCTATGCTAAGAGTAAACTTCACAATAGGATACTAGCCAAGAGATCAACTTGGAATAGTTGGACTGACGTCACCGCTAAGGAAATAAAGGCATTTCTCGGCATTATATTCAACATGGGCATTATTCATCAACCAAATATACAGGATTATTGGTCACTAGAGTTTGTCTCTCATGTACCATTTTTTCGTGCAATCTTCACAAGGGAAAGGTTTTTGCAAATATTTTGGATGCTACATCTAAAAAATGAAAAAGCGGGGATAAATGATACAAGAACCAGAAAAGAGAAGGTCAGCTCATTTTTGAATTATTTAGATATGAAGTTCAGAGAGAAATTCTGTCCAGGGCGCGAGATAGCCATTGATGAGTCTGTTGTGGGTTTCAAGGGCAAGGTGCGCTTCATTACGTACAACCCCAAAAAACCCACCAAATGGGGAATTCGTATCTATGTCCTCGCAGATTCCCAATGTGGTTACATCTATTCTTTTGTTCCTTACTTCGGTTCTGTAACATCTGACTCCCTTGCTAGATCTGATCTACCATTTACTTCAAAAATTGTTCTAGAACTTTATGGCAGATTGAAGCAATCTCTTCCTGAAGCTCAGGGATTTCATGTATTTACTGATAGGTTCTACACAAGTGCAACACTTGCTAAGGAGCTGCTAAAATATAAGTGCCACTTGACAGGAACTCTGATGCCCAACAGGAAAGACAACCCAGCCCTAATAAAAAATCCCAGGATGAAAAAAGGAGAGTTGGTTGCCTATAGAGACAGGGACACATTACTCCTCTCATGGAAGGACAAAAGAGTGGTTACATTACTAAGCACCTGGGACACTTCTGAAACGGAGGTAGTGGAAAGGAGGGTTCGAGGTAGTGCTGAAATTCAGAGAGTAGTCAAGCCGAAAGTCGTTGTGAACTACACCAAATTTATGGGTGGTGTGGACACTGCGGATCACTATACAAGTACCTATTGTTTCATAGGAAAGACATTGAAATGGTGGCGAAAGCTATTTTTCTGGGGCTTAGAAGTTAGTACAGTAAATTCGTACATTTTATACAAAGAGTGCAAAAAAATGAAAGGTGAAAAGTGTATTTCGCATGTGAAATTCATTAGGGAGTTAGTTGAAGAACTTGTTGGAGATTACAGGGTGGGTGGTACATCTCCCAGGGGCCGACCAAAACCATCAGACCCTCTACAAAGGTTGAATGGAAAACTCCATATAATCATGCCACATTCTGAAAGAAAACACAAGGACTGTGTAGTTTGTTCAAAAAGAAAAGTTAGTGGAGGAAGAAGAGAGACAATTTACTTTTGCGAAACATGTGAAAACCACCCAGGGCTTTATGTGGGGGAATGTTTTAGAAGGTATCACTGTTTGGAAAAATTTAGAGATTAATGAATATTTGATGCTTATTACTATATCTGAAAGCCTAATTTGTCTAATAAACACTTCATTTTAGAGAATTATAAAACTTCATTTCATAAGATATTCTCATCCTCAAATTCAGGGGCTTTTAACAATATAATTCCGAGTAGACTACTGGTATAAGGGCTGAAAATTTCCGAGTGCAAAGGGTTAAACTAATTGTAACACTTCCCATGGTCAAAAAAGTTCATTTGTCAAAGAAATCTTTTGGTAATTCATGATTTTTCAATATTTTGTTTTCTTTTTATGAAGGAAAGTAATAGGTCTCTGGACAAAATTTTAATACCTCTTCAAATATTAACTAAAAATCGTAAATTATAGTAAAATTGTCATTAATGCCTCTTTAACGCACTTATTTCATGTATTTTCTTAAGAATTTACAAAATAAATGACCATAACAGTTCCACAAACACACCGGAAAGTGACGTCAACTCATGCAATCGTGTGGGTAATATCAGTGGCGTTGCGCATTGTCACCAAATTTCTCGGTTTATTTAACAACTTTAAGTAAGGTTTTATTTCTTGTATATCTTTTGGAGGTTTTATCGTAAAAAGCAAACGCCATGGAATCTGGTTTCACCAAGTCTGACTCCATAAACTTGCCAAAAATTACAACGGCAGCAATGTTTACTTACATAAGCAACAGCAATTGCTACATGCTGAAAGCCGGGGAGGTATGCATAGGTATGTAAATATAATATTACTGTCTCTTGTAAAATACATATTAAATGTGTTTATGAAATTTAACCATGAAATTCCATTTATTAGGGTCGGACGAGAAGATTACGCTAACGACGCCATCGGTTGTGTGCAAATTATACACAGTCAAAACGAATGTGTCATTAGAGTTCATGTGTGCCCCGAGCACAAATAAGACCTATTATGTGGAGGCACGAGTTTTTGAGGAGGACAGTGAGGTGGAAGTTAAGAGCATTTCTTGCAGTAATTGCATAGGTAGTTCTGATAAGCAAAAGTTTGAACGTGAGAGCAGTTCAAGTATTTTATGAGCAGGGCTGGGCAAATACAGGCCCAGGAGTCTTGGAAATGCACAATACCAGTGACTTGGGCGTTTGAAATCTAAAACAGTATTTGAAATACCTACTTTTTGAAATAAAAAATACATTTGTATGGAAACTTAGAGATCTTAAAAAAATATTTAACTTTTGCTCGTAAGGATAGTTACAAATATTATATGAGAAAAGTATGTTTTATATATATTTGATTTTTTAAAGTAAAACTTCTCAAATGTTGCTCTATATGGTTGCATTATTCTTTAGGAATACAAGTTTTTCAAAAAGTGTCATACATAGGTCCCCTCGAAATGGATTAAGCCAGCAAGTGAAAATCTTTCTACTAGTGAAGATGAGCATAGGATTGTGTCAAATCTGATAAACATTGTGTTAATATTAGGATTCGTTTTCTTCATTCATTCACATTCGTCGGCACTTTCTCATCCAAACCAATCTTCGTTCTACGTCTTGGGGGACCGTATGAAAATATTTATTTGGAGCATTTCTAGCCGTATTTCTGCACTTAGGCACAATACAATAATTCAACATGTCAAGGAATAACTATAATAATAATAAGGAATAACCGACACAAAAAATATGGCGTAATAACCCCAATATCTCCACTGTAAACTTCAATAATGTGCACGATCAAGTTGGTTAAGAACAACACTATTGCATGAGCTGACGTCATTCAAGATGGCGGCGGTGCGAATTACGTTTTTCCTTGATGGCTTGTAAGACGTATTTTAAATGCTCATAATAAAAAAATAGATGACTTTACAGCCATATTGTTAGAAATTTTAGCTTAATAATTACTCCTACTTTTCAGAAACGTCTTTACCTAAATAGGTGTTCAGAGACCTATTGTATTTTTATATTTTGGGGGGGAGGAAGGGTCTGGACTCTCTGGACCTCGCTGGTGGCTATGTTACTGGGGTCGATGTTCCACTATAAAACTCAATTTACGCTTATAAAGTTGTAAAATAATGAAATTTTTGGCAACTTCTATCGAAACGAAGTAAAATGATGCGAATTTTTTTGAGGAAGGCAGTTCTAGTTGCCCTCTGGGTGGTTGTTGTCATGGTTGCCGGCATTGGGAAACTTGAGCCATGCCTCATCCTCACCAGCCACAAGGATGGATATCGACATGAGTTTTGAATGATGTGGATGAATATGACAATTGACATCAGGTGGGAAACCCAAATAGCATTCTATGATGCAATTTTCTCGGAAAAGGATCATGTTCAAATGCTAGTGTGAAAGTCATGGTCGGAAATAAAGTACGTGTCAGTGTGGAATGTCCCAAGTGAATCCTCATTTCTTATTTTCTGCCTTCATGCTGTCAAACTCTAAACATTAAACAGTATTCATGCATTTGACCTGACATGACTCTAAAGTTGTAGCCTCTTGCATATCTCTGATCAGGTGGGAAGAAATGCCCGGCCTGCCAACAGCAGATTTTCACCGAAAGATGGCGAGTGGGGGAGAGCCTAGCAGAGAAACGCTGGGCCCACCACGAGGCAAGGCAGAGGGAGCTAGAGGAGGTGGCTGACTTCCTGCAATGATGAGGCGAGAGGTAGGGGGGTTGTCACGGTAACAGGGCTGCCATTGGCCTTGCGTGTGTCACACCTCCTTTGCCAGCTGCAGGGCGGTGCGCATAAGCTGCAATGGAGTTTGAGTTAGATTGATGTGTGCTTGTTCATTAGGAGAATAATTTCTTCTAATTTTAAGACCTAATTGGCCTATTGGCATGCTAATTAACCATCTTTTGGATGATATCTGATGATTAGTTATTGACAAGTTTAGTTATTCTGGAGAGTTTTTTTTTCAATCTTGGTTTTTGCAGCTGATTTTGAAAGAAAATTACATGCTTTACTGTTCTGTTTGTTGGTTTTTCTTTCAAAGACCTTCTTGTATGGCTAATACATGTATAATTTATTATGCCATACTCAGCAGGCATTTAGAGATGGTGTGCTCTCATAGCAATAGAGTTGGAACCTCTGTTATTCCTTGACAGTGTAGTATGTAGTGATTAATTTTTTTAGTAATATTGATTGCTTTAGTACCAATAAATCTTTGATCAGTAAATGGCAGCTGGCATCTATTTTACATAAATTTATTGAATCAAATATTGATATCAGAGTAGATGAACTTATTAAAACTGACATGATCAAATTACATGAAGTACTTTTGCTTTGTGATTGTCTGAACCTTTTCTTGGCATATTGTGGATAAATGGGATGAACATGGTGAACAATCTTAGTGTGACTAGAGGTAGCAACGAGAAGCCTTCAAAAATCTGGTAACACCTGCTGCTTGGAAGGCTATATTGTAACCAGAAAAATGTAAGCAAAAAGAATATTGTTATGGAAACTTTGATCCACATCCTAGTAAATGTTTTATTAGGGCAGTGCATCTTCTCAATGTGAGTTTTCTCAGTTGAGTTATTTCTTTCATTTTTTTATTTTGATCAGTATAACTGAAATTCTAAATAAATGTATTTCTGATGTGTGATGAGAAAGGCTGACTGTGTGCCGTCTTTCATTTCCTTTTGGTAGAAATTTGCCTATGCTCTCTATGCTCATTACAATAAATGACTTGGTTACCATTTACTGAAATCCTAATGTGATTAGAATGCTTTTGGCTGTAACTTGTTTATGTTCCTTTTGATAGAAAATGGCTGCAGAGAACTTTAATTTTCTAAACTCATGACAAGAACTACTTATTTAAATTTGGTTACCAAACAGCTAAGTTTATTACTGACCCATGCGAGGAAATGCAATTCTTACTTGTTCTTTAGAGCTAATGAGAGCGTATTTCTTCATGCATGGTTTTAACATATGAATAAATGTCAATGTCTTGAAGTGAAAAATAATATTGATGAGCATTACATTAGTAAGTAAATTGTGACGATGCTGTGAGGGATTGAAGGCCTTGGTGAACTTTTCATTTCAAATGAAATATTGTGGCATTGAAATGCAATGAGTTACAAAGACTCTTAATGTATATTTATCCACTAAATGTGAAATTATGCTAAGTGCCATTAAATACTTGAAAAATTGATTTCATCATGACTATCAACTCTATAGATATTTGAGACTTTGGTTCAATAAGTATGATGTAATATTGTAGATGAATAAACTGATCGGTTAAAAATTAATAAGTGCTCATATCATTGACATTGTAAGCCCTCATACATTCCCTGTAGAGTGAGAGGAGGAGTCACTTTGAAGGATAAAATGGGGGAATGATGTTTAGTACCAGGACCTTAGCCTTTGCCTCCAAGACAAAACAGCCAAAGGGGAGAAGGAGTTAGGTAGTGAAAAGGTTATTCCAGTCAACATTGAGTTTGATATCTACAGAGTCGAGATGTGACTGATACACATGGTGGAATGTGATTTGCAAGCCCAAAACTTTTGTGAAGGAAATCACACTGGCATGGCCAGGGAGTCAAGTGGTAGGGTGAGACTAAACAATACTATCGAATAAAGTTAAATATTCACTAGACAAAATTTTGACCACTTACCATATACTTTAAACTGAAAACACAATACAGTGGAACCTCGTTAAAGCGAGTATGGGCTATTGCGAGACCCCCGCCATTGCGAGAGATAGCCGATCCACTGTCAATTGACCCTATAATAAGCATGTTTAAAAAGTTCGTTTTTACGAGGCCCTTTTGCTGTTGGCACTCACCATAGCGAGTATTTTGCCGGAGGGATCGCCGGAATACCTTCACCAAGAGTCCCTAATCTCTGTAATTTCTGGCGATCTGTTAGAAATGAAGTTAATATGGAGTGCTCAGTCTCAAATTCATGTAGTAAACTGTCGTTCGATAAATAAGTAGTTCATTTTGGTGAAAATATTGTGGCATTAGCATTCGCGAATGCTTGATCTTCTTTTGTTCCTCGGGCGGCAGAAAGCAGTCGGCAGCATACCCGCACGTCCGTGAGTTGCGTGAATAGAAAGCATTTGGTGGCAGACAACATGGCCAAAAAAACACCAAACACGTCCAAGCGAGAAAATAAAAATAAAGGAGTAATATGAGAGTTTCGAAATTAATGTATCTTCCTATTCGCTCTTCACAATTAAAAAAAGCAAAAGCGCCCAAGGAATGCAGACTATGTTGAGTTATAAGGAGCTTTGTTCGGGTGGTTTTGCCCACTCCAATCTGCGGGAACTTCTGAGAAAGGGGCTATGCCTACGCCTAAAGCGGAGTATTTCAGGAATAGATTGCGAATCGAGAATTTCAAGAGTGCGGAACGTTGATTATACTAATGCAAAGCACCAAAGCGTTATCTCCCCTCATTATTGCTGGTGATCGCTGCGGTGTAAACCCGAAGTCGTGGAAGAAAGGACTCCGATCATAAGTATCTTAAGAAGTATTCCCCGCGTGATATAACATAGACGAAACGGAACTTTTTTACATCCTAGTCCCCGACAAAACCCTTGCAGTACGAGGTATTTCTTGCAATGATGCCTCTAAAGGTAGCTAGTGCGCCTTAGCAATGATGTACGATGTAGGATGTACGATGCAATGACACTCAGCGTGAATTGTCCGGATGGATGTATTTACTCTCCGTTGCAGATTCACTGGGGTGAACTATTCGTGTCAGTGGTCGGAGTCGTACTGGCGCTCTCTCCCGTCATGCGGGTAGCCGAGCATCCCCTGGGGCCTAAGTCCGTAACTTGAATTCTCCTTTCTCCGGAGAAAGTGTATTCTCCCGTAGTTTTCTCCCGACTGTAGTCCGTAACTTGGCGGAGAAAACATCAGTTCCTGGCCGCTACCGGAGAAAACTCTAATTCTCGGTATCGGATAGGAAGAGCAGATAGGTATGAAAAATATTGAATCCGAAGCCGGCGATACCGTGAAGAACCAATAGAAAAGCTTTGTTTCAAATAAAAAAACGAGAGGGAAATCAAACGATTCTCACCTGTAATAAGGGCTACTCGTTCATCATTAAAGTTAAACTTTCAAATAAAAGAAATTGATGCATCGAAATTATAATTGATAGTGGATAAATCGATTTAAATCCATCGCAGATATATTTGTTCGTTAGTACACACAAAAGAGTATATTATACCATTGAAAAAGGAGAGACTAATGCGTAATGCCCCGTTCACATTACCATCTTTCTTAACCAGCGTAAGTTGACGTCAGAACCAACGCGCGTTCACACTTACCATGGTTAGACCCTGGCGACATCTGATGAGTGGTAAAGTAATTCCAAGTGAAAAATGAATTGACAAGAGCGAATAACTTGTTGGAAGGAAATAAAGAATGTGCAGGGAAAAGTTCTTGTGTTAATTGCAATGATTTAAACATTTGTGCATATTATGAGCTGCTTATGAATTAAAAATTGCATTCCAGCGTCGTTAATCATTGTTCCTTGCTACGTAGAAGGTAATTCAAATGTGTTCGTCCAACTAATCATTTCATCCATAGTGTGGCTTGCATTCTTCTACTGATCTATTTAATACGAATAAAAGCGAATATTAGTGATAATTAGGTTGATATCAACAACATATACTACTACTTGCCCTTGATTCGGATGTGTTGACAAATCATTGATGTAGGTGAAGAAAATCGAGGACCTAATCTTGAGACTTGAGCCTCAATTTGAGACACTTGTGATTTGGGATGGAGATACACTTTTCGCTGCATTACATTCTTAGCTATTATTATTTTCTGACTTTGACAAAGGACATGATCCAATCTGATGCTATACCGTAAATTAAAACTCTTGTACCTCTTCTTCAAATGTGGACGAATAACTTGCAGAAATGTGACGATTGTTGAAATTTAACTAATGAAATAAGAGAGAGAACGTGGTAATTTTTGCTATATGTGGTATCACCCGACGTTTCTAAATCTATTTTCTATCGTTACATCTGACTAGCCGTTAGCCTGATACTTTATATTGATATGGGAAGATCTTTTGTTCAAGGATGAACATAAGTGATCTTTTTCAAACTGGGACAAAGAACTCTTACCAAAACATTAAAATCATTGTAACCTTCGGATTTTTATTATGGTAGTTTCGCACATTTTACTTAATTCTAGCAAAATATTAATATAGATTATTCAATCTGTCCGTAGCAATACAATACGAGCTAATAGCTAATTCACTACGAACTATAAAGTATATCGCATAACTTAAATCAGGTTTAAAATCTCATACTATACAACACATTACGGAATGAATCAATAGCACTTTCCTTTGAATTAATTCTGACGAATATAATTCAACAATAACGGCCGTCTCCTCTTCGAAACTTTATTTTCTGTTTTCTTCCCTCCTATCCCACCTGATCCCACTTCGTTGCTGCTTCGCCTTCTTCTTTTTCTAACCAGCTTTTAACCAACTTGCGTTCACACACGCATGAACTACCGCCAACCATGGTCGGAAAACGGTGGTCAGAATCCCAACCACGGTTAACGGGAACTTGCGTTCACACCTCATTTTGTAACCATGGTTGGGGCTAACCGGCGTAAAAAGGACGTAGTGTGAACGGGGCATAACACCAAAGCATTTTTATGTTTTAGATGTAGGTAATCTTGTATACAAACGGCCACTGTATTCATTGATAATATATATGGCATATTTTTTTGCACTTCGGATGCTTACTTTCATTGGTGAATGCATGATGAGTATGGAAAAACATAACTATCAACGTCAGTATTACATGCATTTATCCTCGAAAAGCTGAAATACACAATGTGGGAGTGGAAAAAGAAAATTGAAAAACTTCAGAAAAAATTCGTAAAGAAAATAACGTTAAGATAAATGTGTGAATGGTACATATTTATTCTTGCAAATACCTACGTGCCAGCAATTAGTAACATATGTTACAATCTCCCAAAATGTTATAGTTTAGGAAACACAACAACCTGCCTCGCTAATTTTAAAAATTTCAAATACTGACAGCGTAGAATAGCGAAAACATGGGGAAAATGGTTTACTAGAGGTATATATAGAGAAAACAAAGCAAAATTACCCTTACTTGTACATATTTATTGTTCATCATATCACATACAGCACTACAACGCACACATTTCTATCTTTTTAATACTTATAATCATTATATTCGGAATCAACTGTTTCAATAAATATCTTGGCTCACAATAAATATAAAACACTATTATGTAACACTAATAAAACATGATAATCGGTTTTCCAATCACTTTGCACACACTAAAAGAATTTGCACTCCTTGAAGTTCGAAAGGATTCTTTACACCTCACTTCCTACTCATCACTAACGACTTAGAATCAGATTACGTTATTTCACATTAACATTGCGAAGACAATTAAATGAATAGGTTGAAACAAATTGCTAAACCAGTTATTGTAACACCAACAAACTTCGAATTTCACTATCACTCTCACCGTTAACATGACCAAAACGAAAACAAACAACAACACAACGAAATGCGTGAAATGTAAACATTGCCAAGCTCACATCTCACAACGAATTGGAAATTGGTAATAGATGCAATACGTAATAAAATCAAACAGAACTTAGAAGCGAACAAACGAATGAACATTAACAGGCGTTCGATGTATCCCTAAAGTAAAACTAGTTCAAATATGAAACATATCCCCTTCGCAATAGTTAGATACCTTTCATCGTAATGTACACAGTTGATTCGTAGCCTAAGTTATATACGTGCGAAATAATTTCGTCGAAGATGTTACATTCACAACACACTTCACTCTTTACTTCATAGTCTATGTGCAATCAATTCACTAAGGAGTTCACTGAGGACACAAATTTTGTTCACTTATACTAGAGGCACAATGAAAGTTCACTGCACGTAGTTTCCTTGCAAATGCAGCCATACAAAAATTTCTATCCTTGTCACTAATTACACTACATACGTTGCCTGCCTAACTAGAAGAATGCATTTTCGTGTTCTATTTTGTCACAAATACGTAAAAAACCATATTAGAATACAATTAGAACCGCAGTACGATCGCCCACAACGGTCCGCCATTGGTATTTTCCTCGTTTCTCCTATGGAGAAAATGAATCGCCGGGTCCCGGACGGGTGACTCCGAAGCTCCCGTCCAGGGCGCGTCAGTTTCTCCAAATCGCGTTACGGACTTCAGTCGGGAGAAAGATACTCTCCAGGAGAGACAGTTTCTCCGTTACTGGGAGAAAGTTTTCTCCGTTACCGGGAGAAACGAGTTACAGACTTCAGTTGGATGAAACTGGAGCTTCACGAGTCTCTTTTCTCCCAACTCGGGAGAAAACGAAGTTACAGACTTAGGCCCCTGGGGCGGAATTCTGTACACCGTACCGACGATTGTCGATGTCGGTAAGCTGGTCCTACCGATAAGTCTCGGTACGAGCGATTCCGGTGACACGTTCTACCGACGATTGTTGGTAATCCCACCGACAGCTGTCGGTAAACCCGTCGGTACGTACCGACGATTTCGAAACGCTCGGTAGGACCTACGGACAAATTTTTAGCAACATGGCGGACTTTTGTTTACACTTTTCGGCCTAAGCTGACGATTTTAAATCGTAATCTACGATGCTAGATCCGTGGAAGCGCTCTAATTGTATGTTATTTATAATAAAAATGATTTATTAAACACTTGAAACGTAAAATTTATGTAGTGGGAGCAGTATTTAACTTTGCCAATGTTACACGTATATTACATTATGCGTTCCAATAGCGTAAGATATTTTACATTGCAAATATTCCGTCATTTTACGAATATAATGTATTGCTTTGCTTTTAAATTACTTACAACAAGACACAATGTTGTCTACTGTTGATTCGTAAAGTTTGGATCCGAAATTAATTTATATTTTCAGCAAAAGCGAATGGGCTGCTATGATCGGGATTGATGCACCTTTAATGAAATATTTCCGTGGACATTTCGTTCACTTCCTTGCTAACTTCAATACCCTTTGTGAGCATCTTAGAATGGGGATTATAATGAAAATAACTCTACTACCTTCACAAGTACCCTTGAGAGCATCAGGCAGCAACGATGAAATAGAAAAAGCATATTCCAACCATGTTTTAAAAGATTGCAAATGACATCACTTAACTCCTCACACTCTTTGACGTCATTACCGGTGCACAAAACTTCCTGTCAAATTAATGCTGAATTTCCTTCACCATACTAACCAAACACCGTACGGGACTTCAATATAGGTTTGTAGGTACGTACCGTGTATTCCATCGGAAGAAAGGGGCAAATAAAAAGAATGATTGCACGAAACATGGAAACATTTAATGAATTATTCATCGTAAAACTACAAAAATTTCTTTCCCTGAGGATGATGCCCCTGATGGACATCGAAACGTCGGCGGAGAAGGATTTTATTACCCGGTGGAAAGCCTGAGAACTTTTCATCCTACAAAAATTTCATTTCAACACGAGAAAACCTTCATACCTTCAACAGTACCTATATCACAAATTAACACTGATCCAGCATATTTAGTCCAAGTCATATCAACGCTAAGTTGTTTGAAATAACAAACAAATGGTATCAAAATGCAAGCGTTAACACTTCCAAATAGATAGCGTAAAGTATGTCACTCAAGTTCACAATCACAACACTTGATACGATGATACCCAGACGGCACAGGAAGTTTTCGTACCTAAATACGAGGGTGGACAATCAAGATACAAAAATCGCGCTTAGGAAGTTACTTAGAAGGTTTTGTTTCTTTATTTCCTTTAATGACGAAAAAATATGCAAGAGGACTGGCAAATTCATATGCATCGATAAAATTGTATCTCATCGATAAAACTGTATTCGGTCTGGGACTATTTTCTTTCGCGGGTGGTGCCATCGTGCCATATCCTCCTAGAAAGATCACATGTCTTCACAAGCTAGCACAAGGCGTTGGAGATCGCGTCGTTTACGTAACGTCTTACCACATTTCAGGGATTTTTGTGGTTAAGTTTGTGAAAAATAGAGTGTCTGGTAATAGTGAAGTTTCCCTTATTCTTTAATTTCATTCACTGGGCTTCAGAAACGTGTTTGTGAGATATTTTTGTTAAAAATGCCTTTCGTGTGTTTATTGTCGGGATGACGTAATGGAAACTCCGGGACATGGTTCAAGGTTTTAGCTTTCCAAAAGATCCTGAGTTGAAGAAGAAGTGCATTTGGGCGATAAGAAGAAAACATTTCACCCCTACGAAAAGCTGTGAGGTATGTACTCTTTCTCGCTGTAATTATTTGGATGTAATTTTAAGTTAGAAGTGGCTTCGGGATGTTGATGCATCAACATCCCGAACTATTCAGTACTGAAGTACTATAGTACTATTCAGTACTAAAAATGGTGATTCAAAATATTGTAGCAGCAATTCTTTTGAAAATTCTTGCATTTTAGTTGTCTTTTTTGTATTAATTCATTCGGTAAACGTGTGGTTAAAGGAGAAACTAGGAATAAGCTGCCAAGTTTATAGGTTCGAATATTGCTTCTTAGCTTGCCCTATGGTGTATTACACGTCGGCTTTCATCATTTCAAATTATCTTATGCTATAGTTTAAAACAATAAAAATATCAGGCATAAAAATATTTACTATATTTACGAGCCTAGTAATTTGATTTCTCATGCAGAAATACCAAAAATTGGAAATGATTTGACCTAATAAGTTACATGGTATTTTATTATTTATTAATTTTAGGTGTCTGAGCTTCACATCGCACCTTGTGATATCAGAAAATAATCTGTGGCCTTGGACGAGAAGACGAGGAGAAAATTCTTGCTGAATTGGAGGTGCCCAGATTGGAGGAAGGTACCATTGCTTCACTGTTACCTGTCGCCAAGAAGACAGACATTGTGGCAGAAGTGACATATTTGTGGATGTGGATTTGATTTGTGCAAGTTGGTGCAGTGATAGTGGACGTTCATCAGAGAAAGTATTGACGATAGTTTGTATGTATCGACCAGTCCTCTTTTAAATTATTTTCTATTCGAAAGAGAATAAGAGTAATTGTTTCGCTAAATTAGATGTGGGATAGAAGAGAAAATTGGAAATATTATTGTGGTTGACAATAGAAAATACATAATATATGTATTGTATTTCTGTGGGTTTTTTCTTTCCTGCATCTTTAAAATTTCTTGCGGTGGTGACTTCATGCAAAGTAAGTATAAAATCGGAGGTGTGATCTAAGAGATAACATATGTTTTATTTTACAAGTGTTTATGCTGGTGATTTGGCAGGACTTTCATATTTTTAATAGGGTGATACATTTACTGCAGTGACCTAGGGACTTTTACTCATCCCAAATAATTTTTCAAATACTTTAGCGCCTGATATGGGAAAGTTTTAGTAGCTGAGACTGAACTATACGTTAATTTTTGCTTGCATTTTGATGAATTCGATCATACTAATAGCAGATGTGTCAGCAATCCTGTTTCATCGGCAATTTTTATTTAAAAATTTTATTTCGTCAGGCTTTAGGGTAAGCTTTTTAATGCTCGTGGGCTATGTGATGTCTTATTTAGTGTCAAAATTAATAAGAATTTACTCTCATTAACATCTCAAGGTTTCCAAGTAAGTACGAGCCACTTAACAATGCTGGATGCTGGGGGTGCGTGAATTAGCCATGAGAATCTCATTTTTCGCAGAGTTATTTAAGTGGCCGAGTAAGTTTTGTAAGTTCTCAATGGGTAAATAATACTATATCATGAATTCTAATTACCATGAAAAACTCACAACCGACAAAACTTTGTCGGTCGTGAGTCTTTCATGGTAATTCAGTCATGGTTGAGCTTCCACGCGAGACAGACGTGGGCTGGTGCTTCGCTCGAGACAGGCAGGTGCCTTAGTGATGTGTTCAGTTGCGTCCAGAGTATAAGTGCATTCAATTACGAGGATAACTTCCTACTCAATTTAGAAGCTCGAGTTACTAATATTAAGTGGAAACCGCAGTTTAAAATGGCTAATTGCAGTGTATGTAATGTGAATGTTCTTAAGCGCCAGCTAAGGATTACCTGCAGTGAATGTCAAACTCAGTGTCACGCTACTTGTGTTCACTTGTCCAAAGAGGATATCGAGTATATTGGCGCTGAAAAGCAAAGTTGGCGTTGTCCTACCTGTGCTGCGGAAAAACGTAAGAGCATGTCAGTAGTTCCACTGACGGATACGGACACTGCTAGTATCTCTCATATTATAAACCTTCTAGAAGAAGCTAAAGAGGACAGGAAACGCATGGAATTGGACTTGAACAAGGCTATTGAGTTTGTGCACAATAGATTAGATGAAAATACTAAAGTGCTTCAAGAAAACTCAACGCAGATTGCTGAATATTTAGCGACAATAGACTTACTTAGGCAAGAAAATGTTGGCTTAAAATCTCGAGTGAGTGAATTAGAAAAGAGGTTAGACGACCAAGAGCAATATTCTCGCGTTAATGACCTTGAAATACACGGCATTCCCCAGCAACCAAATGAAAATACCTTAGAAATCGTGAAAAGTGTGGGGGACGCCCTTGGTGTTAAAATAACCGACGATATGGTGAACACATGCCACCGATTGGGAAAGAAGGGACACGAAGGCGGAACGAGAGGTATCATAGTCAAATTCGTCCGTAGGTATACAAAAGAAGAAATTCTTCAAAAGAGGCGAGTGAAAAGGACCTTCTCCACACGGCACCTGGGCTTGGCGACCGATACTCCGGTGTACATAAACGAGAGCCTGAGTCCAGGTCGGAGGAGACTCTTCGCTGCTGCGCGTCTTGCGAAGAAAGAAAAGGGATACAAATATTTATGGCTAAGGCATGGGACAATACTCATGAGGAAGAAGGAGAATGATCAAGTAATCACTCTGAAATCCTCTGATGACCTGGAGAAACTGTAAGCATTCTGTGAGTGAGTTATGTATGTCTTCAACCTATCTTTACTAACAAAATGCAGAGTACTGTTAATGATAATGGATTTAATGGTGGCAGGTTCCTTGTCTTGCATCAAAATATAAGAAGTCTAAGAGCTAATTTTGATAAATTTGTATTTCAACTAATTAATCTCGATATAAAACCCGCTGTAATTGTTTTGACAGAAATTTGGGTCAATGACACTGAAGTATCTATGTATCAAATAACTGGCTATCGGAGTTTTGATGTGTGTAACAATAACTATAGGGCTGGAGGAGTTATTGCATATGTAGCAGATACTTATGAGTGTTCTTCTATTGATCTGGGTGAATTAAAAACTGCTGATATGGTTAAAATATCAGTAGGGATAAATGATTCTTCTTGGATAAGCATTATTGGTGTATATAGACTTAATTTTAATCCTGTTGAACATTTTTTGAGTGAATTGGAGAATGTATTAACCATCTCTAGTGAGAGGAATTTAATTGTAATTGGTGATATTAATTTATGTTTATTACAACCCAACGATATTTCCTTTGAATATCAAACCCTTATGGATAGTCATGGACTGGACCAGCTTATTCGAGTACCAACTAGAATTAGCAAAACGGGTAGTACATGTATAGATCACAGGGGGAACCAGAAATACGACGTACGGAGAGATTTCCCGGCATTCATACTTACGCGTCGCGTTTTCGCGCGCTTGAAATTTTTCACTTTTCATTTAATCGCGAAAAATAGATATTGTCATTAAAAAATCTAAAAGCGTGAAATTCTTACTCCAGGAGTAATAATCTTTCGATTTAGGCAATAAAGAAATGATAGGAAACCACCCTATAGGCATATTTAATCGTTGAACAGGGTGAATAATTTCCGGAAGTACCATTATTACCATTAAAGGTTATTTTATAACGATGCTTGCCTACTCACCAAAGGAATAATTTGAGATTTAAGGAAGTAAAATACCATATGAAAGATAAGAACGAAAGAGATTTTGCAAATAATTTCCGAATAAACTTCCACGAAAACAGTGCAATGGATATAATCCGAGGGATTTGCGGATGTCTGATCACTTTCAGGTGCTGGCAAATCTGAAATATTATCCCTCGCCCAAAAATAAGATGAGTAGTACGACAGAAACCATAGGCTAATACTGCTAATACGCGGTAAATGTACTTTTCATGAGAGTTGCACGCACCATCGATAACAGCTGCATTAAAAGAAATCATCGAAAGAGGTATTAAGAATGAAAACGATTCACATTTTTCCAACTTATATAATGTACACACACATCAAATCTACATTTCCAGAATGATTACACAATGCTATTGAAACTGAGATTATTTATACAATCAATGCAAGGTAATGTCATGAAAAATAAGTTTTAAGTACTCACAATTTAACATTTCTATTAATTCTTTCTATTACTAATTTCTATTTCTAATTACTAATCATTCTTAGAGATTCAATTTAGTAGGAGAGAATGATGAATAGTTGATGAAAGCCGTCGCACATCTTGCATTTTCTCAGTGTTACTTCATTCCTCCACTGTGAATGACATTGAACACTGGAACAGCAGAACCTGTAATTTAAAATATGTATAAATTTTGGAGCTTTAGCACACCAAAAAAAGGAATGGTACAGCTATTTTATCGCTTCTCAGGGTCCTCGGGGACCCTAAAAAGCGAAATCCCCGAAGTCTTGTGGCCATAACCAGTGGTGCAACGCGGTACCACACACGTCCACGGCATTTCCTTTTTTCAGTAAATCCGCGATATATATCCACGAAATATTAATGTAGAACAATAAAGAAATAATGCAGAAGACTAACATTCGAAAATAAATGAAAAATAAATCTTAATTAATTACAAAAATGACTATTTCCACTCACCTGTAGTATGCGCTCAACAATACGGAAATTAACTTACCCGCTAATTCTTGCCCTCCAGAATACGTGGCGCCGCCCCGGCAAACGTGCGGCAGGTTGAGGAAACGACTTCAATAAAAGACCATGGGTTCCCAATGGATTGGGATAGGAAGTGTCATGGGGCTGGCCACATCATATAATACAGCACAACTTAAAACATAATCAACGGGATGATGTGAGATGGGTATTATGTGCCATTTACAACACATGAAGAGCTTCAGCCGTGCGGAAACAGTTGCCTACGCAATTTAAGTTGGGTTCTAAGATGACTTAAGTGGAGGTGTACTTAAATGAAGCTGGTGACACCTACACTACCAACTTAAGTACAGAGCCAACTTAAGTAGTCACTTAAGTTACTAGTGTAGACCCGGCATTAACGAATAACGTAGGCTACGCTTAGACCATTTAAGTAAGTTCTTATATGGTCTACGGTCTAGACCATATAAGAACTTACTTAAATGGTCTAAGCGTAGCCTACGTTATTCGTTAATGCCGGGTCTACACTAGTAACTTAAGTGACTACTTAAGTTGGCTCTGTACTTAAGTTGGTAGTGTAGGTGTCACCAGCTTCATTTAAGTACACCTCCACTTAAGTCATCTTAGAACCCAACTTAAATTGCGTAGGCAACTGTTTCCGCACGGCTGAAGCTCTTCATGTGTTGTAAATGGCACATAATACCCATCTCACATCATCCCGTTGATTATGTTTTAAGTTGTGCTGTATTATATGATGTGGCCAGCCCCATGACACTTCCTATCCCAATCCATTGGGAACCCATGGTCTTTTATTGAAGTCGTTTCCTCAACCTGCCGCACGTTTGCCGGGGCGGCGCCACGTATTCTGGAGGGCAAGAATTAGCGGGTAAGTTAATTTCCGTATTGTTGAGCGCATACTACAGGTGAGTGGAAATAGTCATTTTTGTAATTAATTAAGATTTATTTTTCATTTATTTTCGAATGTTAGTCTTCTGCATTATTTCTTTATTGTTCTACATTAATATTTCGTGGATATATATCGCGGATTTACTGAAAAAAGGAAATGCCGTGGACATGTGTGGTACCGCGTTGCACCACTGGTTATGGCCACAAGACTTCGGGGATTTCGCTTTTTAGGGTCCCCGAGGACCCTGAGAAGCGATAAAATAGCTGTACCATTCCTTTTTTTGGTGTGCTAAAGCTCCAAAATTTATACATATTTTAAATTACAGGTTCTGCTGTTCCAGTGTTCAATGTCATTCACAGTGGAGGAATGAAGTAACACTGAGAAAATGCAAGATGTGCGACGGCTTTCATCAACTATTCATCATTCTCTCCTACTAAATTGAATCTCTAAGAATGATTAGTAATTAGAAATAGAAATTAGTAATAGAAAGAATTAATAGAAATGTTAAATTGTGAGTACTTAAAACTTATTTTTCATGACATTACCTTGCATTGATTGTATAAATAATCTCAGTTTCAATAGCATTGTGTAATCATTCTGGAAATGTAGATTTGATGTGTGTGTACATTATATAAGTTGGAAAAATGTGAATCGTTTTCATTCTTAATACCTCTTTCGATGATTTCTTTTAATGCAGCTGTTATCGATGGTGCGTGCAACTCTCATGAAAAGTACATTTACCGCGTATTAGCAGTATTAGCCTATGGTTTCTGTCGTACTACTCATCTTATTTTTGGGCGAGGGATAATATTTCAGATTTGCCAGCACCTGAAAGTGATCAGACATCCGCAAATCCCTCGGATTATATCCATTGCACTGTTTTCGTGGAAGTTTATTCGGAAATTATTTGCAAAATCTCTTTCGTTCTTATCTTTCATATGGTATTTTACTTCCTTAAATCTCAAATTATTCCTTTGGTGAGTAGGCAAGCATCGTTATAAAATAACCTTTAATGGTAATAATGGTACTTCCGGAAATTATTCACCCTGTTCAACGATTAAATATGCCTATAGGGTGGTTTCCTATCATTTCTTTATTGCCTAAATCGAAAGATTATTACTCCTGGAGTAAGAATTTCACGCTTTTAGATTTTTTAATGACAATATCTATTTTTCGCGATTAAATGAAAAGTGAAAAATTTCAAGCGCGCGAAAACGCGACGCGTAAGTATGAATGCCGGGAAATCTCTCCGTACGTCGTATTTCTGGTTCCCCCTCCCGCCCGGTGAGGTCACCTTGAGGCGAGGCTTAGCGCTGATACGTCGCAGGCTGCTAGCGGGTAGCTGAGTACCCTGCTGGGTGGTAGCGCTTGGCTTAAATAAGGATTATTAATACCTTATCAAATGAAGAAAACTTTCCGACCTTAGCCAGTTTTAATAAGTGATTATGAAGACATGTTTCCCTGAGCTCTGTGACTCATGCATACATCGGTAATCTCAGAAGATGTAAAACTCCTATCCTCTCATGTAGAAACTAGGTCCCTGTGACGTCACGTGGAGTGGCATCGTATGGGCGCCAATCTGGCCCTTTTCAAATGAGGATAAAAATGGACCATTGCCATTCGTCTAAACCGGCATTTCTAAAACGAAATTAATTTGTATATTATGAAAACACTAATGGTGGGTAACGAATCGCAATTATTGCCTTTTGTTTTCTTTGATGAAGGAAACTACCCTATTCTATACCCGCAAAATGTCCCTAGGATAGAATCATTTTTTTAGGTTTGCTGTGCCCTACCATTATTATTATCACTTGATCGAGACTCAGGAGATTAAAAACATTAACATACGTCACTTCATAAGAAGTGTTTCACTTCGGCCTTGGTAAGAAGCCGTTTGCGTTTCTGATATTATATTTGTTAATAGTGTTTGAAAGCAAGGAATAACATCTATATTCTAATAAGGCCGTGGAAACATGCCGATGGGCTCAGAGGCAATGGTGCGTACGTAGCTTCTATGACAACTTATATTAAGGTTTTCAACAAGATAGCTATAAATAATTATTTCCTTAAAAATACCTTTCCTCACTACATAAGGTTTTAACTGCTGACAATCTTTCGTTATGGCTGTAACTGATTTTACAAAGGTATGGAAGCAGAAGAAGCTGAAATCCAACGCCTTCCATTTTATTAATACTCACGTATGAGAACGATTTCTAGGTATTTTTCGCTATAAGATGTTAAGTGCATATTAACTTGTTAACTAGTAGCCACTGTCGATGTGTTTATATTCATTTTTGTCATAAATTAGTTCATAATTACTGAAGTATCGTATACAGATACGTAGGAAACTTGCCCTTCAGGATAGGTGGCGCCCCTACCGGCCTCAACGGGAAACGGCTTCATTAAATGACCATGCCTAAACGGAGAGTGTCCAGACCTTCTCATATTCTAAGACCATGGATGTGGCTATTGAGCGTTCTATTTCGTTAGTTAATTTCTAGTGTTGGGGATATTAATTCGACGAATTTATTTTGTAGTGTTTCTCATCTTATTGTTGGTTTTATTTCTGTGAAAACTAATTGCTATGCCTGTTGCTCACGGTAAAACTCGATTTATAAAACTTAGAAACGTTTTAAGGAATTTTAAGACTGACAATGAGACGACGGCAGAGGATCCGGTAAAACAGTTCATTTTCCATGGTGTCATAATTGAAAATAACGTAAACGAATGCACTCAGTAACTTCCCACACACTGTTATTGAAACTATATTGCATAGGGCTTTAATGTTAGTCCTTGGGATGCCGAGGGAGATAAGATGTGGCGATTTCATTGGACGTGGGAGGAATTAATGGTTGAAATTTAACATCAATGGTTTTAATAAAGCAGTGGAATTTGACTAGCAATAAGTGTTTTTGATTACGTTAAGAATATGTCATTCCACGAAGTCACGCTTAGTAATTCTAAATTCCTCTGGCTCCATCACCTCTCGCCATATAGCGTTTCCTCAGGAACTGAAATCGGTCTTTCCTTTTAACCTTCTGAATCCAAAATGGTTAATTCACGGAGTTTGGTAGTTTATTTCAAATACAGTCGCTTTGGATCAAAGAATCACTAATTGCTCTCCTAGACCTTCATCTGTTAACATAACTGTTTCCCGATATAGACAATCACGGTGCTGAAGTCGACTTAAAGCTCAAGTGTAGCTACCGCACCACCAGCCCCCTCCAACTCGGCTGTTACGCCCACAGATATATACAATAGATTGGCAGTGCCTATGTTTTCCTCACGGTGGCGCTGAAGCCGGCCGGCAGAAGAATTTTGCGCAACTAGCCATCTTGCTTTCACCGACCGTTGCTCATGTGCCATTAACATACGTGTATTTGAGAGGCTACTTTTCCTGCTTTTGGAGCTTTTTAAAAGAAGAATGGTGAACCACTGCATTATGTGGGGGTGCACATTTAAGTATACTACGAGGGGAAATTTTCCTGGGGGCGAAAATGTGTCTCTACACGCGTAAATAATAGATATAAGGAAAGCATGGTTTGCGTTCAGTAATGTCTCCGCTTCCATCTCACAGAGCATGAAAATATTTTCCAAAGCCTTTTTTTTGTACGTATCGCCACGAAATTTATATCACGTGAAGTGCAGGTTATGCTCTACCTTTTTAAATTTATTGTTGACAAAATTCGCATAGTTGTAGAAATAGCATCATGAAACTGTGACACGTTATTTTTGCTGAAATGCAAATTGCTCTCGAAAACAAATTCTAAAGGTGTGTGACGGAAGCGGATATTTACCGGAGTTTCTGAAAGCGATATCATTTCAAATGCAGTAGCTTCATATCTCTAGGATCGGTAATTAACCCCTCAAGCGCGGCGGGCATTTATTTAAATACCATCCCAGCGGCCGGATGAGATTAAGAAGACTTCACCTTATTGGCATACTATCATTCAATAATTTATATCGTTCATAATATACGATCATTATCATTAAAATTTTTTGTAAACTTGCATAATGTAGTGCGCTACTATATATAATAATTTTTCAAGCGATTTGAATAAATATAGGCGTTGAGTTTTTCGACCGAAGTCGTCAATGTGCTGGTTTAAAACGGAATTTCATCGAATCATTTTAAAAATTTCTGAAGGCCTAAAGTCGTTATGAATATTTTATTGGAGAGGGAAAGCATTTCTTCAAAAGATAGAGCAATTTGTTTTAATCTAAAATACAATATCTGGCGGAGGAAAAAAAAATTATATACAGTAGGTCAGGAAGCGTACTGGGTACGCATGACGGCGTTGAGGGGTTAATAACATGTGCATTCTCTGTCTCGGTGTCTGTGTTTTGATGACGGAATCATCATGATGTTTTAAGTTGTGTTTTCTGTGTTTACCAAGAAAAGACTTTCTCCAGTTTCCATTATGTCATATACTTTCCGCTGTTGCATTATTACATTGTATCGGAATTTTATTTCCGTTGTAGTATTATTATTTATTTAGATATGTAGAGCGTGTATTATGCACCTTTAACTCTATCTGGAAACTTAACGAATATCTTTCAAAAGCATAAGTTTTGACTTTGTTAATATCTATTGAGTGAAATTCCGAGAAACTGATCGCTTAAATAATGGTTTGCATGTGCTCGCGGTGAAATGACGCGGTCACATTCATTATAATTCAACCTTTCCATGTAGCATTTATCAGGTATTTGATCATTTTGTGGCTTCTATATAGAACATGGTGTCTGTTATAATCACTTATCCCGGTAAGATAGAAATTCTAATTAAAAACGTACCCCCTCATGATGTAAGATTTATATTATAGTCTGCTTCCCCTTCGAATATTATAACAACATGAAACTGATTATTGATGATCATGGATCAAATCGTTGAGTTTTTTAAGCCAATAACTTCTTTTCAAGTTCGCAATTGGGTGATCGTGAGGGGAAATCCAAAACACTGCCTATATAAAATAATGTAAATTATATTTCTGATGCTTAAGGATAGGAATTCAATCGCATTGACTCTTTACGACCTCAGAAAAGCATTTTACAGCACCAAGCAGCATGCCTTGCTCAGAAAGTTAGATCATAATGGGTTTAAATAGGTTGAATCAAATTTAATTACGTAATATTTTTGGCCCGATTACTTATGGCAGTGAAAGGTTAGGTAGCATTGCTTCTACGTTTTTCGTCTAATTGACAACTCTAACTGAGCAACAACTCTTTGACAACAAAAATACAGTAAGTGGAAGCATCAAACCTTTGGAATTTTCGAATTATTTTGTTTGAATAGTGTGACAATGTCGCTGGTAAATCTAAGGGTGAACAATACCATGTATTCACGATTGTAGGCTACCTTCCTACACTAGCAGACGACGTAGTTAACCATTTTCCCCATCTGCTACGCCCCTTCTACATTTGGGACACAATATTTTTTTTTCGAGATAACTCATGCATATGGATTCCAATTCCATAATATTGAGCAGGAACCGAATTAGTATTAATCTTAGCTCAGCTTATATTACCAATTTCATAACTTCGTCACGGTTATGTTCCGCTCAAAGATGGGTTAATTTACCACGTAAGTGTAAAGATCGGTCCCTTTCTTTTTAATTGGATACATCTTAAACGAAAATGACAACGTTTTCTATAGTTCATAGCCTTAATCAATGCGCCATTATCTTTCACAATGTAATTTTCCTCCAGTTCCCTACTTACGCAAACGCATAGGTCGGTGAAAGCAACATGGCCGCCAGCAGAAAGGCATGGCTTCACCCCCCCCACTCCCATTGCCAATCTATTGTATATATCTGTGGTTATGCCTGTTCTACACGCTCGGATCAGCTCATCCGGCTTAGCTCAGCCAAATCGCTCAGCGCGAACCCATTCTTAACGAGAGGCTTAAGTCGACCCCTCGCCATCTGATGGCAATAACTGAAAGTCTAGGAACACTTGAGAATTGGCGAGCGCTGAAGCATTTTATGGAAAGATTTCTAGCAAAGCAGATAATTACCGGATTTATTTTGGAATATCAGTGTATTCCCGAGTTATTATCTGTGGTACTTGTACGGAAGGAGATGACTTTAGAATAATTCAGATGATTTTTCGTCGGCTAGGGCGATAATACTTCCTCAGGTTGTGTTACAGGTTAAGTAGAGAATTTTGAAGTTTTTACATCGAAAAAAGTCCTAAATATATATTTGGTATATTATGACTCCGTAATTTAAATATTACGACTGTTTTTGACCGCGAGAAGATGGCAAGAACGCTGACGAGAAGGCGACGACGGTAAAGGCTTTCAAATTTCTTGTTCACTGGGAATGTATTATAATATTCCAGTAAGGACGTTGGTCTCATCCACAATCCCATTTCGAGCACGCGCCGCTAACTTTGTCATTTATGAGCTCAGTGAGAAGAACCACACTCAGAAGAAAACCGAACGCAACCAAATACACGCGCCATGTGAGAGAGAGTTGATGACAACAGCGCAGCGTTTAACTTAAGCTGGGGGTCCCAGGCGAGATGATCCGACCCCCTCGGCTGAGCCGTGGCAACGTCTCTACACGGCAAGATCAGCCGCCAGGACGGCTGATCCTGGGCGCTGAGCCGAGCGTGTAGAACAGGCATTACGCCGCTGGTTGGCTGGCCCCAAAATCCTCCCACGTTATTCAATTTTTTTAGTTCGTTACAGAGTGGCGCTGCGAGCCTGTCGCGCGCCCAGTATCGCGTTGCTGTTACCGTAGCCTACGTTATTCATAAGGCCGTCCAACGTGGGCTGTAAACGGGCAGAATGAGCGTGTCTGGAGTTAGTTCCAGTTGTCGCCGCTGGCGCTGTTTTGAGAACAAAATTCGTATGGGAATGAATGGCGAACATTTGAAACAGATGCGATTTTTGTCAAAATTAGTTCTCTTTTCGTGATTATGCTAACATTTACCATATTTATTTAATTTTGGCCTTTATTTTTTGGTATTTTTCACGGAATAATGTTTTCAAAATTATAGGAATTTCCGACAAAGTGATATTTTCCTAAACGCAGGTGCTGTTACTTCTTCCATGTTACAGTGTCCGTTTCATTTTAGTATAATTGTCCAGAAGTGGCCTAAAAATTTTTTGTAATATTACACGAAGCAATACCGGGTTTGTGCATTGCTTACAAGCAAATTCCTTCAGAAATCTTGGTAAAATGAATGTCAGTAATTGCTCTTCAAGTAGCTGGCGTTGCAGAAAGAGTACTGCCCGAATATAAAATTTTGCTGTCAAGTTTGCGCACTGCTTACACTGAGAAATATGTAAATTTTTTGCTAGATTAACAATCTATCTATGATCTATTCAAATTATTCACTAATAACAGTGAAGGAGCACTTTTTTGACATTCGGCGAGAGGTTCCAGACGCCCTATACATTCAGTTCTCTCCTCTGCGATTCGGACTAGGTAACCCGCCACGAAAGCTACTGAAGCTTCTCTCATATATATTTCAAATATATAAGCGATGGTCACTTGGGGAAATTTGTTAATAATAATTAATTAACTATCAAATAATTAATCAGTCGACAAACACTTTTTCAGTAACCTTACCTGGAATAGGTCTACTTAATATCTCGAGAAGATCTTCCGGTTGCGTTGCAGGAGTTTCATGGCCCTTAGAAATGTCATTGAGTTTCCTGATAAGCAACAGTGATTTGCAATCTTCAGAGTCATTTACTCTATCGCAGAGAGGTAGAAAGTTTTGAAATTCAAGTTCTTGACATGTTTTCACTGTTTTCCTGCTGTCGGTAGAGTACCTAACTTGACGAAGTCACTGGAAACGTTTACTCCGTCAGATGTCAGTCTACGGTCAAGAAACTGATTTCTCATGTTCTCAAGGGCGTGACTAGAATTGTAGCTAAGGAATAGAGGCCGAAATGGGGTCACAAGGCGCGCAATGGAATACTGTCTTCTGAATGAACGTTGGCCATCGGTGAAAATTCCCACAAAAAATATAATTTAACTAGTTTAATAGAGGAACACGTTTTGCTCAATTCCACCCAGTTTTCTTACAATTTTACGCTGTTTCTTGCGGAAAAAATGACGTGATACTTGCCAGGACCCCCCTCCCCTCCACGTGAGATTGGGTGAGAATCGGTTCGACCCCCTTGCCCCTGAACGATTCACGCAATCAACCTGCTGCGTGAACGGCGGTGATATATCCATGAATTTCCCATGAGAAAATATTCCCCTGAACCGGGAATCGAGGCTGTGATCTTGGATTTCCAGCCCACTGAGCAGACTTTCTTTGATTCCCATGGCAATTGTTCCGAGGCTCATGGTACAAGATGAGAGTGGCGGATCCATGGGGAGGGGAGATGCTTAGGAGTCGTAACATACGCTATAGATAAAAATTGAAATTTTCATATGTCACTACTTTAACGTAAAGCAGATAGCAAAATTTTCCGGCAAATTTACCAACTATAAGGAGTCAAAATACTAATTATTTTTAACCTTATAGGGCCTATTTTAACGCTTTGGCATTTGTAAAACGATCTACTACGCCTGCATAATATAGTGTCTTTTTTATCAATGAATTAGTCTAAAACAGCCGTTTTTGAGTCTGGAAAATCCTAACTTTCAAAATCCCCGAACCCCCCTTCGGCTAGGGGGAAATTCCCCTGGTTGTGTAGTAATTCACGAAGATAGGCCCCCCACCTAGTTGGTGCAGATCTATATCCGTCACTGCTAGATTTTAAACCCTTGTGGTTCGTCAAGGATGTCAACGCGGGAAAAAAGGACTTCAATGAAGCCGCAACCCAAGACTGGAGCTAGGGCGTTGCAGGGGGGCGTGTGCCTCTGGCGAAGATTTCAGAGAGGGGAGCAGAAAATTTTGAAACATTTATTAGAAAAGTTATTTAACTTTCATAATTAAATTAGTTATCTAAAATAATTAAAAATCATTTTAAACTAATATTAATAAAAGTTCTTCACAGCATACATACGGCGAGTAATTTCAACTAACGCACAATAAAAAAATGGATTACAGAGGTATTATATTTTAGGGGTGGAAGAGAGAAGGGGATCACGGGAGGGATAGTGGCAAACTGATCGTTGCACCCCCTGAAAAAAGTCCTAGTTATGGCCCCTTCACGACCGGTTAAGAGTCTCAACCCTGCCCTAAAGACGCGCATGGCGGTATGACCGCAGTTCGATTCCCGGTTCAGGAGATTTTTTTCTCACGGCAATTCTTGTATATTTGGTAAGTTTTGGTTAGTGAGTAATCATTTCCATCGAAAAATGTTTTGCAATAGGGTCCAAAATCAATCGCCTTAGGACTAATTTTCTCGAGACCTCCTTAAAATAAATATCCTCGCTTTTTCTCATTCTTCATTATTTTCCCCTGCCAAACACCCTAAAGGTGGCTTGCTGGGTATTATGTAGATTTACAAGTATTAGAAAGGATTTAGAGCCTCTCTTAAGATAAAAATAACGTAATTTCATCAGTTCCGTTGCTATTTCCCGTAAGATCTCATGTAATTCATGTTCTCAAAAGAGCGCCTCTACCGGCCGAAGACTCAACTACGTGCGCTGTCCCAGCCTTTTCCCGACGTTGGACGGCCTTGTATATAACGTAGGCTACGCTGTTACATTCATTTCAATGGTGAACCAGCGAAGCTCATCACTTGGAAGATGTGTTATATTGCTGAAAAGCTATTAAATTTGAAGATGGTTTGTGCATCGCGCTTTTGATATGTGTCTAATAATTCTACAAGATACAGGAAAACCAGGAAGGAATGCTGAGCTGAAAATAAAAGTTTTTTCAAAGCAGTGGTAAGTACTCAAAATGCGGTGGGTTACCGATGTTAGTTTTATGGCTCTGTTATCGTTAATTTGGTAATTTTTTCGTGGTTTTAGATCTCAGTGACCTCGTTTTTTATTTGAAAATATGTGTTATTCGCTAAGAATAAATTAGCGGTGGAAATAGATTGCGGAAATACTGCAGTATCTGCAATGGCGGCTTTGTTTACTCTTCCATCCCCTATGAAAAAATTGTATAAAACCTGTATAAAATTGTATAAAAATTTTGTATACATTCTGTATAGAATTATATACAAGTTGTATACAGTCTCTATACAGATTGTATAAAATCTCTATACAGATTTTATACAGTCTGTATACGTTATATACAAAAATGAGTGTATACAATTTGTATAAAAATATACATTTTTATACAAATTATATACAGGCTGTACAAGAATTGTATATGGGTTGTATACAATTTTATACGGGCTGAATAAGAATTGCATACGGATTGTGTGAAAGAAGACCTACCCTATGAAAAAATTGTATAAAACCTGTATAAAATTGTATAAAATCTCTATACAGATGTTATACAGTCTGTATACAAGTTATAAACAAAAATGAGTGTACATATACAATTTGTATAAAAATATGCATTTTTACACAAATTACATACACGCTGTAATAGAATTGTACATGGGCTGTATAAGAATTAAACATGGGCAGCATAAGAATTGTACATGGGCTGTATATGGGCTGAATAAGAATTGTAAACGAACTGTATGAAAGAAGACCTAGGAATACCTCATCCAAAATAGGTGGAGTAATACTACCCATTTTCTTCCTCATTTCATCTCAGGTCATAAAGAAACACTCATAAAAATTATTCCAACAGACCATTTCCCTTACCACACTTCCTCTAGGAACCCACATGCATACAAAGGCATAGATAAAAATGGAGTGAATGCTGTCCAAAATATAACATTATAATCCTTTAAACATTGTTAAACTGAAAACTAACCAACCATTCAATACCAGATTTTTAAATGATAAATAGGGGATTCTCAAGTTAAGCAGTGGAAATTAAGAATAGCATGTAATTAATTCAAAGTAAAACATCACTTACTCATAAAAAAATAAACGTCTACAAAGTACTTCCCACACAGCACACGGACACCTTTAAGACACGTTCAGGTTAGGACTGAATTTCGTTCGATACTAGTATCTAAATAATAGGTCCAGACAATAATTTAAATAAATTAGGCTTCAATTCCATACACAATATTTATTGGGCTTCTTTGGTGAAATAATACAACACAAGAAACTACATAAGTCTTATGCACTTAATTTTCTTCTCCCCCTGCAACCGTGTTGTTGCTGTCACTTGGCGTGCCTTAGTGAGTTTCTGATAGCCACCTCCACATCTTTTTCAGGGACTGACATGCTCTCCTGCACTGCTACTGTAGTAATGAAGTATATAAAAATTTCATTGTAGCAAGAAATTGTCTCTTGTAGGTATCAAGCAGATTACATAAGACAGGAAACTACAGTCTTATTAGTCTCGTGTTTAACATTCTTAAGGTTTCAAAATTAGGAAACCTGTCCATTTTAGGCCGTAAACATTTTAGAAACTTTTCTTTGGATTTTTCTTCTTCTTAAAAAAGAAAAGATTTTAAGTAAAAATATTAAGACATATATTTATAAATGAAAGTTATAAAATATACTAGTAATGCATATATTATAATTAAGAACATTTTTCATAGAGCAATTGTTGCACGACAGATCCGAATACAACGAACACAACTAAAATGCAAGAATTTCCAAATGAATTGCTGCTACAATATTTTAAATCACCACTTTCAGTCCTGTACATCAACATCATGAAGCCACTTTTAACTAGAAATTACGTCCAAAGAATTTCAGGGAGAAAGGGTACATACCTTAATGTTTTCCGTAGGGGTGAAATTGTCTCTTCTTATCGCCAAAATACACTTCTTCTTCAATCCATGAAGATCTATAGGAAAGGTAAAAACTTGAACTTTGGGTGTTTCCTTCGCATACCGGCACCACACACGAGAAAGGCATATTTAACAAAAATGCCTCACAAACAAGTTTCTGAAGCCCACCGAATGAAATTAAAGAATAACGGAAACTTCACTATTCACAAAAACTCTAATTTTCACCAACTTAACCACAAAAATCCAAGGAATATGGTGATACACGTGATACATAACATAAACCACGTAATCTCCAACGGCGATCCTGGGCGATCCTTCCGCGGGCTCTCTTTCTCGGTGGCTATGGCCCCATCCGCAAAAGAAAATAGTCCCACAACGGATATGATTTTTTTTTATCCAGAGTATCCAGAAACAAAATGACTACTGTGTCATATATTAAATCACGAGTTTTTAGGAAATTTGGGCGTATGTGATACAATTTTATCGCTGCATATGAATTTGCCAGTGTACTGTGTAAAACCTTCGTACCGCTTCCTACAAACGTGACAAGGGGACACTATGGAGGCTATGGGTATGGAAAATTTTCCAAGTGGCATTGAATGACTAGCGTTGATGCATCTCCGAGAATCTTGTTTAAAATGCGTTTCATGATCTTTAGAAGCAATTGAACTCTTGAATTAGGAACATTATTTTGGTCCCCTACTAAGTTGATTTTTGGACTTATATTTTTGTCGCCTCGGTTGAAAATTTTCCAAGTGGCATTGAATGGCTAACATTGATGGGTCTCCAAGAATCTTGTTTAAAACGCGTTTCATGATCTTTAGAAGCAATTGAACTCTTGAATTAGGAACATTATTTTGGTCCCCTACTAAGTTGATTTTTGGACTTAAAATTTTGACGCCTCGGTTGAAAATTTTCCAAGTGGCATTGAATGACTAGCGTTGATGCATCTCCGAGAATCTTGTTTAAAACGCGTTTCATGATCTTTAGAAGCAATTGAACTCTTGAATTTGGAACATTATTTTGGTCCCCTACTAAGTTGATTTTTGGACTTCAGTTTTTGAGGCCTACTTTGAATTACTATTATACAAATTGTATACATTGTGTACAAATTGTATACATTGTATACAAATTGTATACATTCTATACAAATTGTATATGCTGTATACAGCATGTGAATTAATACAGTTTATACAATTTGTATACAATGTATACAAATTGTATACAACCTGTATAAACTGTATAGAAATTTTATACGGTTTTATACAATTTTTTCATAGGGGATGCATGCCCTTTCTCTTGTTTTTAAAGAGGATATGGCAAAGCATCCGATATTTATTTACGGAAATTTTTATTTTTATCTTCGCGGGAAATCAATGGTTCATGTTTTTCACATAATACCGAAATAATATCATGCCATGTTGCCGTGGAGGCATAGTTCCATCAGTTTTTACTAATTGTGTTATTGTACTTAATTACAATTGCATAACCTCGGTGGTTTCGTAGCTCGCTTTGCAATTAATTGATGGCTTTAGATATTTAGTGAAGAATTTTGTGTCAGTACAGAAAGAGGAGGAAAAATATCGCTCCACCACGAATTGAAAACTTGTATTGTTTCATTCCTATTAGATACAGTTGTGCAGAGAATTTATGTTTTTATGATCATGGTGAAAGTGTTAATGTGCATCCTACTCTAGTTTTAGGACTTAATGACAGTGAAATTATAATCGTAGCTTCTGTTATCTGGTGGGATAAGATTTATGGCGCCCTAGCGATAGTAATGCTTGCATCCATGCTCATTTTATGCAAGTATTGATGTTGTTTAGCGTACAATAATATACACGGACTAACGGTGATCCGCCTACGGATGTTGAAATATAATTAATTTCATATTTTTTTTACTTTGTGGATTTGCTGCCATTGCAGTTTAGAAATTGTTGTAGTTGTAAACAAAGTGCAGCAACAGTAATGTGGTCAGGATATTTTTTGCTGAAAAGGGGCAGGGGTTACTGTCTGTAATAAAAAAGGAAGTCATGAGAATAGAGTAGATGGTGGTAATATTAAGAATTGAAAGGATGAATTTAGCTCTTGATATTTGCAATCGAAAATTTGGCCCCACCCTTTCATTATGATATTTTTCTCGTGCCTCAAAGCCTCACATTTTTGGTGTGACATAACCTCGTGTAACGCCATTATTAGCTAACTGTGGAGATTTTTCGTGGTAAAAGTACTGTCATTCCACATTTATAACTGATACGACCTAGGATTGCTACTCATTTTTTAAATATATTTTTTTAAATTTTGCCTAATTTTGAAAAATTTCTATTTCTAGGCGGTCATTCATCTCCAGATCTTTTGGTGGAAGTGATACTGCCACAACCGTGGAAAACCCTCAAATCTTCATGAACTTCGAGATTTATTTACATTTTTCACACTTCCAACCTTTGCCCTTATCCTTTAAGCTCGCCTGTACAGTGTTAATTATAGTGCTTGTGCTTTCATGAATAAATGCATTTTAAATTTAACAACAATCACTTCCTTCAACTACCGTTCCCAGACGTCCCCTTTTCCTTTACATTGGTTGCTGTTTCGGTTGATCTTGTGATGTGTATTTCTGTGACTTTCTTGGGTTAAGAATTTAGCAAGGTGTTTTTGTTGTGCCTAAAGTCTTAATTAGGGTTCCCAAACGTACATTTTCCATTTCAGAATAACCATTAAGTCTTAATCTAATCTTAATATGAGTCGTTATGTGAAGCTTTCAGTAATTAATTTTGGGCCAGTTTTTCTCATTGCGGATCTTGTAATTTCTGAATCGGAGATAACCGTATCCTCGTAGCTACCAGTTTAGGATTGCCTGTTTAAGGTGACCTAATGAGAGTTTAAAGGAGATTTCTGCAGCCAAAACTTATTTCCCCATTCAGCATAATTGCGCTGGAGTTCCTTGGAGGAGGAAACGCCGACTCGACTGTCTGTATCGCCAATTTTTTTTAGGGGGACCGATACCTTGATAATTATATGTCAGGCAGTATGCCGTTAGCGATAAATATATGATGATCAGGACGCAAATAACTTCTTTTTTACGAAGTAGAGCTAATAAAATACGACTGCTAGCAGACGACAACATCTCATTTTCAATTTCTTCTAAAGGAAATGTTTTTTGTACATGGACTTTCTAACTGGCTGTCAATGAAATTAAAAGGCTATTAAATTGCTTCTTAGTGTTCAATTCAGTTAAAGGCATTTTAAATTCGTTGTTCCAGCGATCAATTATTGTATTTGGTTCAATGCAATTTCGTAATGCTGGACGCGCAAACACCCACTAGCACCATCTATCGGCGATTCCCTCGCACGGTAGCTTTTGGGCCACCTAGCGGCCGGGAGTTGGAGGGGGCTGCGCACCACATTTAAGATTATATTTAAGTGAAGTCACTTAAGTTAAGTGTGTAGTGTAGACAAGGCATTGGCCGTCCAACGTGGGCTGTAAACGGGCAGAATGAGCGTGTCTGGAGTTAGTTCCAGTTGTCGCCGCTGGCGCTGTTTTGAGAACAAAATTCGTATGGGAATGAATGGCGAACATTTGAAACAGATGCGATTTTTGTCAAAATTAGTTCTCTTTTCGTGATTATGCTAACATTTACCATATTTATTTAATTTTGGCCTTTACTTTTTGGTATTTTTCACGGAATAATGTTTTCAAAATTATAGGAATTTCCGACAAAGTGATATTTTCCTAAACGCAGGTGCTGTTACTTCTTCCATGTTACAGTGTCCGTTTCATTTTAGTATAATTGTCCAGAAGTGGCCTAAAAATTTTTTGTAATATTACACGAAGCAATACCGGGTTTGTGCATTGCTTACAAGCAAATTCCTTCAGAAATCTTGGTAAAATGAATGTCAGTAATTGCTCTTCAAGTAGCTGGCGTTGCAGAAAGAGTACTGCCCGAATATAAAATTTTGCTGTCAAGTTTGCGCACTGCTTACACTGAGAAATATGTAAATTTTTTGCTAGATTAACAATCTATCTATGATCTATTCAAATTATTCACTAATAACAGTGAGGGAGCACTTTTTTGACATGCGGCGAGAGGTTCCAGACACCCTATACATTCAGTTCTCTCCTCTGCGATTCGGACTAGGTAACCCGCCACGAAAGCTACTGCAGCTTCTCTCATATATATTTCAAATATATAAGCGATGGTCACTAGGGGAAATTTGTTAATAATAATTAATTAACTATCAAATAATTAATCAGTCGACAAACACTTTTTCAGTAACCTTACCTGGAATAGGTCTACTTAATATCTCGAGAAGATCTTCCGGTTGCGTTGCAGGAGTTTCATGGCCCTTAGAAATGTCATTGAGTTTCCTGATAAGCAACAGTGATTTGCAATCTTCAGAGTCATTTACTCTATCGCAGAGAGGTAGAAAGTTTTGAAATTCAAGTTCTTGACATGTTTTCACTGTTTTCCTGCTGTCGGTAGAGTACCTAACTTGACGAAGTCACTGGAAACGTTTACTCCGTCAGATGTCAGTCTACGGTCAAGAAACTGATTTCTCATGTTCTCAAGGGTGTGACTAGAATTGTAGCTAAGGAATAGAGGCCGAAATGGGGTCACAAGGCGCGCAATGGAATACTGTCTTCTGAATGAACGTTGGCCATCGGTGAAAATTCCCACAAAAAATATAATTTAACTAGTTTAATAGAGGAACACGTTTTGCTCAATTCCACCCAGTTTTCTTACAATTTTACGCTGTTTCTTGCGGAAAAAAAGACGTGATACTTGCCAGGACCCCCCTCCCCTCCACGTGAGATTGGGTGAGAATCGGTTCGACCCCCTTGCCCCTGAACGATTCACGCAATCAACCTGCTGCGTGAACGGCGGTGATATATCCATGAATTTCCCATGAGAAAATATTCCCCTGAACCGGGAATCGAGGCTGTGATCTTGGATTTCCAGCCCACTGAGCAGACTTTCTTTGATTCCCATGGCAATTGTTCCGAGGCTCATGGTACAAGATGAGAGTGGCGGATCCATGGGGAGGGGAGATGCTTAGGAGTCGTAACATACGCTATAGATAAAAATTGAAATTTTCATATGTCACTACTTTAACGTAAAGCAGATAGCAAAATTTTCCGGCAAATTTACCAACTATAAGGAGTCAAAATACTAATTATTTTTAACCTTATAGGGCCTATTTTAACGCTTTGGCATTTGTATAACGATCTACCACGCCTGCATAATATAGTGTCTTTTTTATCAATGAATTAGTCTAAAACAGCCGTTTTTGAGTCTGGAAAATCCTAACTTTCAAAATCCCCGAACCCCCCTTCGGCTAGGGGGAAATTCCCCTGGTTGTGTAGTAATTCACGAAGATAGGCCCCCCACCTAGTTGGTGCAGATCTATATCCGTCATTGCTAGATTTTAAACCCTTGTGGTTCGTCAAGGATGTCAACGCGGGAAAAAAGGACTTCAATGAAGCCGCAACCCAAGACTGGAGCTAGGGCGTTGCAGGGGGGCGTGTGCCTCTGGCGAAGATTTCAGAGAGGGGAGCAGAAAATTTTGAAACATTTATTAGAAAAGTTATTTAACTTTCATAATTAAATTAGTTATCTAAAATAATTAAAAATCATTTTAAACTAATATTAATAAAAGTTCTTCACAGCATACATACGGCGAGTAATTTCAACTAACGCACAATAAAAAAATGGATTACAGAGGTATTATATTTTAGGGGTGGAAGAGAGAAGGGGATCACGGGAGGGATAGTGGCAAACTGATCGCTGCACCCCCTGAAAAAAGTCCTAGTTATGGCCCCTTCACGACCGGTTAAGAGTCTCAACCCTGCCCTAAAGACGCGCATGGCGGTATGACCGCAGTTCGATTCCCGGTTCAGGAGATTTTTTTCTCATGGCAATTCTTGTATATTTGGTAAGTTTTGGTTAGTGAGTAATCATTTCCATCGAAAAATGTTTTGCAATAGGGTCCAAAATCAATTGCCTTGGGACTAATTTTCTCGAGACCTCCTTAAAATAAATATCCTCGCTTTTTCTCATTCTTCATTATTTTCCCCTGCCAAACACCCTAAAGGTGGCTTGCTGGGTATTATGTAGATTTACAAGTATTAGAAAGAATTTAGAGCCTCTCTTAAGATAAAAATAACGTAATTTCATCAGTTCCGTTGCTATTTCCCGTAAGATCTCATGTAATAGACCTCTGGACAAAATTTTAATTTGCCTTCAAATATGTTCTAAAAAATCAATAAGGATAAATATATACGTAAAACGTTTATTATATGTAATAATTTTCCATGGAATGTTTTTTAATCGCAAGAAAAGGAAGCTTTTCTCATCAGCAGACACTCCCACCTCAATACGTATTTCCATTGGCTGACGGAAATATGACGTCAGCTCATGCAACCATGCGGCGGTCCCATGAAATTCATGGGGGTTCGGCGTATTTGCAAGGTCTTCAGCACGGATCGGCACTTCGTTAGCGTTTCTCTTTGCGAAGTGTACATAATATCGCCGTGACGTGCTTTTCCGAAGAGTGAAAAAGTTACTAGGGATAATATTTTGCTTCTGTGGGCATCATGGATCCTGGTTTCGATAAGGGAGACGCGAGAAACTTGCCTAAAATTTCAATTGCCTCAATGTTTACATTCATAAGTAGAAATAGTAACTACATAATTCTGAGACCCGGGGAGTGAAGATGGCTAGGTGAGTATATCGCCACGATTGGAAATTGATTTTCTTAGGGTATTAGTTGATGTTAACGTTTCTAAATCCTTTTTTTCACATAGAGTCGGACGAGAAGAATACGGCGATGATGCTATAGGTTACGTGCAAGTTAAGCGTGATAAAAATGAATGCATCGTCCGTGCTCGTATTCGTAGGTTCGATTGAAGGCCTATGTTGTTGAAGCCCGTCTTTTGGAGGAGAGCGGCGAAAGCGAAGTTGTGACTCTTTCGTGTAAGGATTGCATAGCCAGTTTGGGTACAGAAGACTTTACTCTTAAGTGGTATTGTATCTTTTTTATTTGGCATTTTAAGGTAAACAAATTTTCCCGTTATTTATTTGTGTAGAACAACCTGATGACATTTTTAAGTGGTGAAATCTCCGATTTAATAGACCTAACAATTAGTATTTCCTGAAGTGTGGAAAATATAATATGGAACTTCTTCGAAGTAGCCCACTTGCTCAAAATTTCACTTTTAAGTAACTTAATGGGATAAACAAATTCCCCTTTTTCTGTTGCTGTTCCTTACATTCTTTACCTGCAGCAAAAATATAGGAGATAAAAGTATCCGCTTATTATTATTACATTTGTTACCTATCAAAGAGCTATAGGGTTCTACGGTACTTATTAATTTGGTTTTGAAAGCATATATTCGAGTTACTCTAACATTGTAAACTCCAGTCTTTCCCTAGTTTCAAGAGAGAATTACTTCAGTTAATGATATTAGAGTTTTCTTAGTAAGTACCAATGAATCAAGAAACTGAAATTCGTCGGCACTTTTTCATCCGAACAGTTCGTCGTTCACCGTCTTGGGGGACCGTGTGAAAATACTTATTTGAGGCATTCCCACTAGTATTACTGCACATAGGCACAATGCAGTACTTATAGCTGCGCTTCGACAAATCGACGAAATACGTACGACAACAAAAACGGCGTAATATCCACAATATCACTAATTCTTTACCTCCTTTACAGTAGTGCGCACGGACGCGAACAACACTATTGCATGAGCTGACGTCATTCAAGATGGCAGTGGTGCGAATTACGTTCTTCTTGCATGGCAAGTGACAGCTATTTTAAATGCTCGAAATAAAAAAATGCAAGATTATACGGCCAAAGTGTTACACCACTTAGGTTAATATTTCCACGTACTTTTCAGAAAGGTCTTTACCTTGATAGGTGTCCAGAGGTCTATTCATGTTCTCAAAAGAGCGCCTCTACCGGCCGAAGACTCAACTACGTACGCTGTCCCAGCCTTTTCCCGACGTTGGACGGCCTTGTATATAACGTAGGCTACGGTTTAATGCAAAGAAACGAGAAATATGATTGGTCGAGGCGCCTAGCCTCGCGTGTGGATGCCAATTTCGTACCGACAAAAGCATTACGTCACGAATTTGTCGGTTGCACCGATGATTGTCGATAGCGGCGTTTTGTGAATCGCATTTCTATCGGTGCAACCGACGATCGTCGGTAGCAGCCCCCTCCAACTCCCGGCCGCTAGGTGGCCCCAAAAGCTCCGTGCGAGGGAATCTCCGATAGATGGTGCTAGTGGGTGTTTGCGCGTCCAGCATTACGAAATTGCATTGAACCAAATACAATACTTGATCGCTGGAACAACGAATTTAAAATGCCTTTAACTGAATTGAACACTAAGAAGCAATTTAATAGCCTTTTAATTTCATTGACAGCCAGTTAGAAAGTCCATGTACAAAAAACATTGCCTTTACAAGAAATTGAAAATGAGATGTTGTCGTCTGCTAGCAGTCGTATTTTATTAGCTCTACTTCGTAAAAAAGAAGTTATTTGCGTCCTGATCATCATATATTTATCGCTAACGGCATACTGCCTGACATATAATTATCAAGGTATCGGTCCCCCTAAAAAAAATTGGCGATACAGACAGTCGAGTCGGCGTTTCCTCCTCCAAGGAACTCCAGCGCAATTATGCTGAATGGGGAAATAAGTTTTGGCTGCAGAAATCTCCTTTAAACTCTCATTAGGTCACCTTAAACAGGCAATCCTAAACTGGTAGCTACGAGGATACGGTTATCTCCGATTCAGAAATTACAAGATCCGCAATGAGAAAAACTGGCCCAAAATTAATTACTGAAAGCTTCACATAACGACTCATATTAAGATTAGATTAAGACTTAATGGTTATTCTGAAATGGAAAATGTACGTTTGGGAACCCTAATTAAGACTTTAGGCACAACAAAAACACCTTGCTAAATTCTTAACCCAAGAAAGTCACAGAAATACACATCACAAGATCAACCGAAACAGCAACCAATGTAAAGGAAAAGGGGACGTCTGGGACCGGTAGTTGAAGGAAGTGATTGTTGTTAAATTTAAAATGCATTTATTCATGAAAGCACAAGCACTATCATTAACACTGCACAGGCGAGCTTAAAGGATAAGGGCAAAGGTTGGAAGTGTGAAAAATGTAAATAAATCTCGAAGTTCATGAAGATTTGAGGGTTTTCCACGGTTGTGGCAGTATCACTTCCACCAAAAGATCTGGAGATGAATGACCGCCTAGAAATAGAAATTTTTCAAAATTAGGCAAAATTTAAAAAAATATATTTAAAAAATGAGTAGCAATCCTAGGTCGTATCAGTTATAAATGTGGAATGACAGTACTTTTACCACGAAAAATCTCCACAGTTAGGTGTCTCCACAGTTAATGGTGTTACAAGAGGTTATGTCACACCAAAAATGTGAGGCTTTGAGGCACGAGAAAAATATCATAATGAAAGGGTGGGGCCAAATTTTCGATTGCAAATATCAAGAGCTAAATTCATCCTTTCAATTCTTAATATAACCACCATTTACTCTATTCTCATGACTTCCTTTTTTATTCTTCCTTTTTTATTACCCCTGCCCCTTCTCAGCAAAAAATATCCTGACCACATTACTGTTGTTGCACTTTGTTTACAACTACAACAATTTCTAAACTGCAATGGCAGCAAATCCACAGAAGTAAAAAAAATATGAAATTATTTATATCTCAACATCCGTAGGCGGATCACCGTTAGTCCGTGTATATTATTGTCCGCTAAACAACATCAATATTTGCATAAAATGAGCATGGATGCAAGTATAACTATCGCTAGGGCGCCATAAATCTTATCCCACCAAATAACAGAAGCTACCATTATAATTTCACTGTCATTAAGTCCTAAAACTAGAGTAGGATGCACATTAACACTTTCACCATGATCATAAAAACATAAATTCACTGCACAACTGTATCTAATAGGAATGAAATAATACAAGTTTTCAATTCGTGGTGGAGCGATATTTTTCCTCCTCTTTCTGTACTGACACAAAATTCTTCACTAAATATCTAAAGCCATCAATTAATTGCAGAGCGAGCTACGAAACCACCTAGGTTATACAATTGTAATTAAGTACAATAACACAATTAGTAAAAACTGATTGAACTATGCCTCCACGGCAACATGGCATGATATTATTTCGGTATTATGTGAAAAACATGAACCAATGATTTCCCGCGAAGATAAAAATAAAAATTTCCGTAAAAAAATATCGGATGCTTTGCCATATCCTCTTTAAAAACAAGAGAAAGGACATGCATAGAAGAGTAAACAAAGCCGCCATTGCAGATACCGCAGTATTTCCGCTATCTATTTGCACCGCTAATTTATTCTTAGCGAATAACACATATTTTCAACTAAAAAACGAGGTCACTTAGATCTAAAACCACGAAAAAATTACCAAATTAATGATAACAGAGCCATAAAACTAACATCGGTAACCCACCGCATTTTGAGTACTTACCACTGCTTTGAAAAAACTTTTATTTTCAGCTCAGCATTCCTTCCTGGTTTTCCTGTATCTTGTAGAATTATTAGACACATATCAAAAGCGCGATGCACGAACCATCTTCAAATTTAATAGCTTTTCAGCAATATAACACATCTTCCAAGTGATGAGCTTCGCTGGTTCACCATTGAAATGAATGTGTGGCGGCCGCACCTCCTGCCTCGCCGCCACATCGCTTGCCCGGAGGCAATTTAAAGGGCGCTCCGTCATCGCTTCCTTCCAACAGTCCAGATAGCCCAGCGGTAGCGCAGTCGCCTCCCAAGCTGGAGGCCCGGGTTCGATTCTCCGTGCCGGAAAGTTTTATTACTTAATTTTTCTAGCCTTCTAGAATTCCCTTCTAGAAGTTTCTTTAATGTTCAAGAACAGTAAGATAGAACATACTGGAAGTTGGCAAACTGAATAAATACTGCGGCCTTTCGGCCGGCAGTTTAGTGTAGAATTGTACACAATTCAATAAACATCGTCCAAACCATTCCATCGAATCTTCATTGTTAGCAGCCTACATCGACTCCTGCTACATTGGTGACCCCGAACTACGAACGCAACCAGCAATGCCCAGCAAGGACGAAGAAATCGCCGAGCTTACTCGTCAACTGAACGACCTTCGAACAGAACTCGAGACGGCGGCTATGCAACACGCGGAAGCACAACAGGCACTTGTTGGACAACACCAGCAGGCCCTCGCCGATCAGGCCCAACAATTTCAACAGGCATTTGCGGCGGAGCAGCAAAAACTGCAGCCACTTTTGCCGCCACAGCAACCACTGCAGCAGCAGCCTTCGCAACCTCCGCCACCCCAGCACGACGCCGAAGCAAATGCCGCACGACTCCAGGCAACCAATCAACAGGAGGCATGCCGCGTAGCCGTGAAACTACCGTCCTTCTGGCCAAGTAAGCCTTCAGTTTGGTTCGCACAAGCCGAGGCGCAGTTCGAACTTGCCAACATAACACGGGAAGAGACTAAATACAACCACGTCGTCTCCATATTGGACAACCATTTCGCTGAGGAAGTGGAAGACATCCTATCAAATCCACCAGCTCAAAACCGGTATGAACACCTGAAGAATGAACTTATCCGCCGCCTTTCACTCTCCGAGGAAAAGAGGGTTAGGCAACTCCTTCAGGCTGAAGAACTTGGGGATAGGCAGCCGTCGCAACTCCTACGCCATCTGCGCTCACTCAACGGATCATTCCAAATCCAGGATACACTCTTGCGACAAATACGGCTGACGCGCCTTCCAATTACCGTCCAAGCTATTCTGCAAGCACAGACAACACTGCCGCTAGACGAACTCGCCAAAATCGCCGATCGGATCGTCGAGATCACACCGCTGCCTCCACCACCAGCCCTAGCCGTCAACGCTGTTACCAGCTCAACGGACACTTCAGCTCCCGCCGTCTGCGCTACAACAAGCTCAACAGATTTCTCTTCGCTGGCCAGACGGCTTGGGAGCCTCGAAAAACAGCTAACGGCTCTCCTCTCGCAACTAAACGATCAGCACCGGCGCTCACGCAGCAGTTCCCGCAGCCGAGACTATTTTCCCTCACGGTCCAGAAGCCCCTCCCAGACTTACCACCCAGCCGACGACGCCAGCTTGTGCTACTACCATCGGCGCTTCGGTAATGCAGCCAGGAGGTGCCAAGCGCCCTGCTCCCGAGCTACGGAAAACTCCAGCGGCGAGCAGTGACGGCGGCCACCGCCCGCCCTATAGGGAGCAGCCGCCTTTTCATTACTGATAAATACTCCCGTCATCGATTTCTCGTCGATACCGGCTCTGATCTGTCAATCTTTCCGGTAAAGTTCTGCAACGACAGACGAGTCGAAACCAACTACGATCTCTCCGCGGCCAACGAATCCCGGATCAGCACATATGGAACGATGCCACTCCGACTCAACTTAGGCCTTCGTCGTGATTTTGTCTGGCGTTTCACCGTCGCCAAAGTCAGCGAGCCACTCATTGGAGCGGATTTCCTCGATCATTTTCACCTGGTTCCGGATTTAAAAACTGCCCAGCTCATCGACCAAGTTACTGGCCTGTGTACTCAGGGACACCGTGCTTTTTCTCGTCAGGCCAGCATTCGGACAATCCCCGGCACAACAGCGTATCACCGCCTGCTCGCCAAGTTTCCTGAAATCACCAAACCTCCAGGCGCTCCAAGAGAAGTGCGCCATCAAACACAGCATCACATCGAGCTTACACCTGGACCTCCCATATATCATCGAGCTCGACGCCTGGCCCCAGACCGCCTCCGCGCTGCTAAAGCTGAGTTCGATGCCATGCTCCGCGAGGGAACGGCACGTCGCTCCAACAGCCCCTTCGCCTCGCCTCTGCACATGGTCCGCAAACGAAACGATGGGTGGCGCCCATGCGGTGACTATAGGAAGCTCAACAGTCGAACTATCCCAGATCGCTATCCAGTTCGCACTCTGCAAGATTTCTCCGTTGCCCTCCACGGCTGCAACATTTTTAGCGTTGTCGACTGCGCTAAAGCCTTCACACAAATTCCCATGGCTCCAGAGGATATCCCCAAAACAGCCATTATAACTCCATTTGGCCTTTTTGAATTCAACTTCATGCCATTTGGACTTCGTAACGCCGCGCAGACCTGGCAGCGTTTCATCGACGGAGCTCTAGAAGGACTTCCTTTCTGCTACGCCTATCTGGACGACATCCTTGTGTTCTCAAAAACGGAAGAGGAGCATCTTCAGCATCTCCACACCCTCTTCGAACGCCTTTCTCACTATGGAATCGTCATTAATCCAGCCAAATGTGTCTTCGGAGCTACAAAAGTCACCTTCCTCGGGTACTCCGTAACTTCTGATGGGTGCTCACCCCTACCCGAAAAAGTTGCTGCCATCAACGACTTTCCACAACCGAAGACCATTCGAGACCTCCGTCGTTTCCTGGGTATGCTCAACTTTTACAGGCCCCACATCCCACACGCAGCTTCAGCCCAGACACCACTCAACGCGCTCCTGCAAGGTCCTTCAGTCAAGAGTTCCACGCCAATCACCTGGACTCAGGAACTTCTTCACAGCTTCCAAGAATGCAAAACCGGTCTCGCCCGGGCTACCATTCTAGCTCACCCGGACCCTGAAGCTTCCCTGGCCCTCTTCGTCGACGCCAGCCAGGCCGCGATTGGTGCTGCTTTGCAACAACGCTCAGGTGACAATTGGCAACCGCTCGCTTTCTTTTCACGGAAACTAAAGCCGTCGCAACGGATGTGGAGCACCTATGACAGAGAACTCTACGCGATGTATCAGGCAGTGAAACACTTCCGTAACATGGTAGAAGCCCGCGACTTCGCCATTTTTACGGACCACAAACCGTTGACTTTCGCCTTCAGCCATCGTACCAAGAACGCTGACAGCGGCTCGCCACGTCAGTTCAAACACCTGGAGTTCATCACTCAATTCACAACTGACGTACGCCACGTCTCCGGCCAGAACAATGTCGTCGCCGACTGTCTGTCAAGAGTGGAATCTGTCAGCGCCTCTACACCGTTAGACTACGTCGCCTTGTCCCGTTCGCAGGACACCGACGAAGAACTTCGTGGACTCCTCGACAGCGGTACTTCACTCAAGCTTTCTCAAATGCCAATTCCTGGAACAACCGTCAAACTCTGGTGTGACACATCTAAGGACACGCCTCGACCCTATATCACACCACCGTTCCGTCGACGTGTCTTTGATCAAGTCCACAGTCTTGATCATCCCGGTTCCAACTCCACTCTTAAAAACATATCCAACCGCTACGTTTGGCCGTACATGTCCAAGGACTGTCGCACTTGGGTTCGCAATTGCCTTCCATGCCAGCGATCCAAAGTGCATCGTCACGTATTGTCTCCTCTGGCTAACTTCACCATACCTACAGCACGTTTCGACCACGTCCACGTCGATATCGTCGGACCTCTGCCTTACGCCTCTGGGTTCCGATATCTTCTCACGATGATCGACCGCTTTTCACGTTGGCCGACAGCAGAACCTCTCGCCGACATCACTGCCGAATCCGTCTGCCGAGGTTTTCTCCTAGGATGGGTTGCCTACTACGGTTGTCCAAAACGCCTCACCTGCGATCGAGGACGACAGTTCGAATCAGGACTCTTCAAAAAGCTCTGCGCCACCCTGGGCATTGCTCTTCACCCTACCACAAGCTACCATCCTCAAGCTGATGGAATGCTAGAACGTTGGCACCGCCCTCTCAAGACAGCACTAATGACGCACTCCCCGGAGTCCTGGATCGACGCACTGCCAATGGTTCTCCTCGGACTCCGCACCACCTGGCGCGAGGGCCTGAAAGCTTCACCAGCGGAACTCCTCTATGGAGAACGGCTGCGTCTCCCGGGTGATTTCTTCGCCGACTCTCCGGCAAGCATCGGTTCTGAGGATCTGGTCTCTCGGTTGCGTACTCACATGTCAAAAGTGAGACCAACTCCTGCAACTCATCATTCCAACAGCCGGAAAATATTGTTTATATAAATTGTTTGAATTTGTCGTCATTTGAATAAGGAAATTTAGTGATGCAAAAAACATCACCTTTTGTCGGGATTTATGCTTGCTTATGTTTATCGGATATAAATTTATCTGTCACCGAACCACTCCTGTTCCTGTATAACTGTTCGCAACAGGTATAGTGGCTATTATTTGCTCCACCTCCGGTAAAGCGACAATTTGCTATAGCGACTGTTTAATGGTGCACCGTGGGGTGTCGTTTTATCGAGGTGGCACTGTAATTCATCACAATATATTGAGCCACCGAGCATAAATTTCCCAATTTATCAACCAATTTCCATCGGATAACTTTTAGAATGTGTGTTTTTGTGTGAATCACCATAATATATAATTTTATTAAATTGTAAGACATACTTTGGAAATTATAATCAACCACTTCCACTATAAAAAACTCAACCTCAGCACTAAAATGTTGAGCCACCGACCATAAAATCCCTATTTGTTAACCGATTTCCATCGGATAACTTTTAAAATGTGTTTTTATGTGGGAAACCATGGTGCAAATTTTCATTGACTTTAAGGATATATTTTGGAAATAATTATCAACCTTTTCGACTAAAAAAACTCAACCTGAGCACAAAATATTGAGGATTCACCATGAAACTCTATTCATTATTTATGTGGAGAAAAATGGTGAAAATTTTCATTGTCTTTGAGGATGAACTTTGAAATTATAATCAACCATTTCCACTATAAAAAACTCAACCTCGGCTCTAAAATATTGAGCTACCGACCATAAATTCCGCATTTATTAACTGATTTCCATCGAATAACTTTTAAAATGTGTGTTTGTTTATGTGGAAAACCATGGTGTAAAATTTCATTGATTTGGAGGACACTCTTTGGTCATTATAATCAACCATTTACACCAAAGAAAAATAAACCTCAGCACTGTAAGTGTGTCGCTCGCTGTCTCGTGTCAACTCGGTTGGTTTCGCTCTCGGTGTAATAGAAGAATCGCAGAGTCACCTTCGAGTGATGGGTCCAGTTTCTGAAACTCATAACACCTCTCGCTTAGTACCCATCCTCGTGCATGACTCTGACACCCTACCTCCGATTAAAAACTTACATCTTGCTCTCGCGTGGGAATTGGACTCTGCGTATTTCTCCAACGCTCTATGCCGTAACACTTTGCAGTATCTTGGCGATGGAAGGCGTTTGAAATGCATTATCATGCGGGCTTTTCCGGCCAATAAGATGACGCTGAGAGGGTCACAGGAAGGACGGGACACGGGAGGCAGCCTCTTGGAGGGAATAGACACGAGGAGTCTTATGCTGTATCTCGGAGGGGGAGTTAGTACCTGTGCTCTAACAATTAAACGTGTGGAACCAGACTTGTCATCTGATTCTGCCTTCTACGAACCTGGCCCTTCCTATTAAGCTTACAATGGTGTTGAGAAGTGGGATATCCCGAAGGTCAGTAATACCAGTCGTGAAAAGGTGAGTGACAAGGTCAAGTCGTGTTAGTTGATCGGGTCGTGAAATGGGGCTCCAGCAAGCCGTGGATGAGCTTTGTGCAAAACTATGGACCCTTAAAGAAAAAAACGCTAGTTATGGAGCCCGTACAACTGATGTGACCTGGAAAACTCGAGGAAGGCGTACTCGATACTATCAGCAATAGACAGTTTTTCGGGAGCCACTAATGAAAACATTGAAGCTTTCTCCCTATTTCTTGACCGATTTCCATCGAATAACTTTTAAAATGTGTGTTTTAATGTGGAGAGTAATGCTGCAAATTTGCATTGACTTTGAAGATATACTTTAAAAAAATATAATCAATCATTTCCAGTATAAAAAACTCAACCACACCACAAAATATTGAGTCAACCATTGTTTCTTCAATATGAAAATCCTTGCTAAAAACTCGATTTTATTCTGCGGTGTGAAAATATTAAAAATGTTTCTTGGATATGAAAATCCTTGTTATAAACTCGATTTTATTCTGCGGAGTGATAAAATTAAAAAAATAACTTAAAGAGGAATATCCTTGTTATAAATTCGATTTTATTCTGCGGAGTGAAAATATTAAAAATGTTTCTTCAATATGAAAATCCTTGCTAAAAACTCGATTTTATTCAGCAAAGTGAAAATATTGAAAATGTTTCTTCAATATGAAAATGCTTGTTATAAACTCGATTTTATTCTTCTGAGTGAAAAAATTAAAAAAATAACTTAAAGAGGAATACCCTTGTTATAAACTAGATTTTATTCAGCAAAGTGAAAATATTGAAAATGTTTCTTCAATATGAAAATCCATGTTATAAACTCGATTTTATTCTTCGGAGTGAAAAAATTAAAAAAATCCCTTGAAGAGGAATATCCTTGTTATAAATTCGATTTTATTCAGCAGAGTGAAAATATTAAAAAAGTTTCTTCATTATGAAAATCCTTGCTAAAAACTCGATTTTATTCTGCTGATAGAAAATATTGAAAATGTTTCTTCAATAAGAAAATCCTTGCTAAATACTCGATTTTATTCAGCAAAGTAAAAATATTGAAAATGTTTCTTCAATATGAAAATCCTTGTTATAAACTCGATTTTATTCTTCGGAGTGAAAAAATTAAAAAAATTACTTACAGAGGAATATCCTTGTTATAAATTCGATTTTATTCAGCAGGGTGAAAATATTAAAAATGTTTCTTCAATATGAAAATCCTTGCTAAAAACTCGATTTTATTCTGCGGAGTGAAAATATTAAAAATGTTTCTTGGATATAAAAATCCTTGTTATAAACTCGATTTTATTCTTCGGAGTGAAAAAATTAAAAAAATAACTTAAAGAGGAATACCCTCGTTATAAATTCGATTTTATTCAGCAGAGTGAAAATATTAAAAATGTGTCTTCAATATGAAAATCCTTGATAAAAACTCATTTCATTTTTCTGAGAGAAAATATTGAAAATGTTTCTTCAATATGAAAATCCTTGTTATAAACTCGATTTTATTCTATGGAGTGAGAAAATTAAAAAAATACCTTAAAGTGGAATACCCTTGTTATAAATTCGATTATATTCAGCAGAGTGAAAATATTAAAAACGTTTCTTCATTATGAAAATCATTGCTAAAAACTCGATTTTATTCTGCTGAGAGAAAATATTGAAAATGTTTCTTCAATATGAAAATCCTTGTTATAAATTCGATTTTATTCTTCGGAGTGAAGAAATTAAAAAAATAACTTAAAGAGTAATATTCTTCTTATAAATTCGATTTTATTCAGCAGAGTGAAATAATTAAAAATATTTCTTAAATATGAAAATCCTTGCTAAAAACTCGATTTTATTCAGAAAGTGAAAATATTGAAAATGTTTCTTCAATATGAAAATCCTTGCTAAAAACTCGATTTTATTCGGCAAAGTGAAAATATTGAAAATGTTTCTTCAATATGAAAATCCTTGTTATAAACTCGATTTTATTCTTCGGAGTGAAAAAATTGAAAAAATAACTTAAAGAGAAATACCCTTGTTATAAATTCGATTTTATTCAGCAGAGTGAAAATATTAAAAATGTTTCTTCAATATAAAAATACTGCTAAAAACTCGATTTTATTCTGCTGAGAGAAAATATTGAAAATGTTTCTTCAATATGAAAATCCTTGCTAAAAACTCGATTTTATTCAGCAAAGTGAAAATATTGAAAATGTTTCTTCATTATGAAAATCCTTGTTATAAACTCGATTTTATTCTTCGGAGTGAAAAAATTAAAAAAATAACTTAAAGAGGAATACCCTTGTTATAAATTCGATTTTATTCAGCAGAGTGAAAATATTAAAAATGTTTCTTCAATATGAACATCCTTGCTAAAAACTCGATTTTATTCTGCGGAGTGAAAATATTAAAAATGTTTCTTGGATATAAAAATTATTGTTATAAACTCGATTTTATTCTTCGGAGTGAAAAAATTAAAAAAATAACTTAAAGAGGAATACCCTTGTTATAAATTCGATTTTATTCAGCAGAGTGAAAATATTAAAAATGTTTCTTCAATATGAAAATCCTTGCTAAAAACTCGATCTTATTCTGCGGAGTGAAAATATTAAAAATGTTTCTTGGATATGAAAATCCTTGTTATAAACTGGATTTTATTCTTCGGAGGGAAAAAATTAAAAAATAACTTACAGAGGAATATCCTAGTTATAAACACGATTTTATTCTTCGGAGTGAAAAAATTAAAAAAATAACTTAAAGAGGAATACCCTTGTTGTAAATTCGATTTTATTCAGCAGAGTGAAAATGTTAAAAATTTGTCTTCAATATGAAAATCCTTGCTAAATACTCGATTTTATTCAGCAAAGTGAAAATATTGAAAATGTTTCTTGGATATGAAAAATCCTTGTAAAAAAACTCGATTTTATTCAGCAGAGTGAAAATATTAAAAATGTTCCTTCTATATGACAATCCTTGCTAAAAACTCGATTTTATTCAGCAAAGCTAAAATATTGAAAATGTTTCTTCAATATGAAAATCGTGGCTAAAAACTCGATTTTATTCAGCAAAGTGAAAATATTGAAAATGTTTCTTCAATACGAAAATCCTTGTTATAAACTCGATTTTATTCTTCGGAGTGAAAAAATTAAAAAAATAGTTTAAAGAGGAATACCCTTGTTATAAATTCTATTTCATTCAGCAGAGTGAAAATATTAAAAATGTTTCTTCAATATGAAAATCGTGGCTAAAAACTCGATTTTATTCAGCAAAGTGAAAATATTGAAAATGTTTCTTCAATACGAAAATCCTTGTTATAAACTCGATTTTATTCTTCGGAGTGAAAAAATTAAAAAAATAGTTTAAAGAGGAATACCCTTGTTATAAATTCTATTTCATTCAGCAGAGTGAAAATATTAAAAATGTTTCTTCAATATGAAAATCCTTGCTAAAAACTCGATTTTATTCTGCTGAGAGAAAATATTGAAAATGTTTCTTCAATATGAAAATCCTTGCTAAAAACTCGATTTTATTCAGCAAAGTGAAAATATTGAAAATGTTTCTTCATTATGAAAATCCTTGTTATAAACTCGATTTTATTCTTCGGAGTGAAAAAATTAAAAAAATAACTTAAAGAGGAATACCCTTGTTATAAATTCGATTTTATTCAGCAGAGTGAAAATATTAAAAATGTTTCTTCAATATGAACATCCTTGCTAAAAACTCGATCTTATTCTGCGGAGTGAAAATATTAAAAATGTTTCTGGGATATGAAAATCCTTGTTATAAACTGGATTTTATTCTTCGGAGGGAAAAAATTAAAAAATAACTTACAGAGGAATATCCTAGTTATAAACACGATTTTATTCTTCGGAGTGAAAAAATTAAAAAAATAACTTAAAGAGGAATACCCTTGTTGTAAATTTGATTTTATTCAGCAGCAAAATATTAAAAATGTGTCTTCAATATGAAAATCCTTGCTAAATACTCGATTTTATTCAGCAAAGTGAAAATATTGAAAATGTTTCTTGGATATGAAAAATCCTTGTAAAAAAACTCGATTTTATTCAGCAGAGTGAAAATATTAAAAATGTTTCTTGGATATGACAATCCTTGCTAAAAACTCGATTTTATTCAGCAGAGTGAAAATATTAAAAATGTTTCTTCAATGTGAAAATCCTTGCTAAATACTCGATTTTATTCAGCAAAGTGAAAATATTGAAAATGTTTCTTCAATATGAAAATCGTGGCTAAAAACTCGATTTTATTCAGCAAAGTGAAAATATTGAAAATGTTTCTTCAATACGAAAATCCTTGTTATAAACTCGATTTTATTCTTCGGAGTGAAAAAATTAAAAAAATAGTTTAAAGAGGAATACCCTTGTTATAAATTCTATTTCATTCAGCAGAGTGAAAATATTAAAAATGTTTCTTCAATATGAAAATCCTTGCTAAAAACTCGATTTTATTCGGCAAAGTGAAAATATTGAAAATGTTTCTTCAATATGAAAATCCTTGTTATAAACTCGATTTTATTCTTCGGAGTGAAAAAATTAAAAAAATAACTTAAAGAGAAATACCCTAGTTATAAATTCGATTTTATTCAGCAGAGTGAAAATATTAAAAATGTTTCTTCAATATGAAAATCCTTGCTAAAAACTCGATTTTATTCTGCTGAGAGAAAATATTGAAAATGTTTCTTCAATATGAAAATCCTTGCTAAAAACTCGATTTTATTCAGCAAAGTGAAAATATTGAAAATGTTTCTTCATTATGAAAATCCTTGTTATAAACTCGATTTTATTCTTCGGAGTGAAAAAATTAAAAAAATAACTTAAAGAGGAATACCCTTGTTATAAATTCGATCTTATTCTGCGGAGTGAAAATATTAAAAATGTTTCTTGGATATGAAAATCCTTGTTATAAACTGGATTTTATTCTTCGGAGGGAAAAAATGAAAAAATAACTTACAGAGGAATATCCTAGTTATAAACACGATTTTATTCTTCGGAGTGAAAAAATTAAAAAAATAACTTAAAGAGGAATACCCTTGTTGTAAATTCGATTTTATTCAGCAGAGTGAAAATATTAAAAATGTGTCTTCAATATGAAAATCCTTGCTAAATTCTGGATTTTATTCAGCAAAGTGAAAATATTGAAAATGTTTCTTGGATATGAAAAATCCTTGTAAAAAAACTCGATTTTATTCAGCAGAGTGAAAATATTAAAAATGTTTCTTCAATGTGAAAATCGTGGCTAAAAACTCGATTTTATTCAGCAAAGTGAAAATATTGAAAATGTTTCTTCAATACGAAAATCCTTGTTATAAACTCGATTTTATTCTTCGGAGTGAAAAAATTAAAAAAATAGTTTAAAGAGGAATACCCTTGTTATAAATTCTATTTCATTCAGCAGAGTGAAAATATTAAAAATGTTTCTTCAATATGAAAATCCTTGCTAAAAACTCGATTTTATTCTGCGGAGTGAAAATATTAAAAATGTTTCTTGGATATAAAAATTATTGTTATAAACTCGATTTTATTCTTCGGAGTGAAAAAATTAAAAAAATAACTTAAAGAGGAATACCCTCGTTATAAATTCGATTTTATTCAGCAGAGTGAAAATATTAAAAATGTGTTTTCAATATGAAAATCCTTGCTAAAAACTCGATTTTATTCTGCTGAGAGAAAATATTGAAAATGTTTCTTCAATATGAAAATCCTTGTTATAAACTTGATTTTATTCTATGGAGTGAAAAAATTAAAAGAATACCTTAAAGTGGAATACCCTTGTTATAAATTCGATTTTATTCAGCAGAGAGAAAATATTAAAAATGTTTCTTCAATATAAATCTCATTGCTAAATACTCGATTTTATTCAGCAAAGTGAAAATATTGAAAATATTTCTTGGATATGAAAAATCCTTGTTATAAACTCGATTTTATTCAGCAGAGTGAAAATATTAAAAATGTTGCTTCAATATGACAATCCTTGCTAAAAACTCGATTTTATTCAGCAGAGTGAAAATATTAAAAATGTATCTTCAATATGAAAATCCTTGCTAAAAACTTGATTTAATTCATTAGAGTGAAAATATTAAAAATGTTTCCTCAATATGAAAATCATTGCTAAAAACTCGATTTTATTCTGCGGAGTGAAAATATTAAAAATGTTTCTTGGATATGAAAATCCTTGTTATAAACTCGATTTTATTCTTGGGAATGAAAAATTTAAAAAAAATAACTTAAATTAAAAAATAACTTATGAAAATCCTTGTTATAAACTCGATTTTATTCTTCGGAGTGAAAAATTAAAAAAATAACTTAAATAGGAATACCCTTGTTATAAATTCGATTTCATTCAGCAGAGTGAAAATATTAAAAATGTGTCTTCAATATGAAAATCCATGCTAAAAACTCGATTTTATTCTGCTGAGAGAAAATATTGAAAATGTTTCTTCAATATGAAAATCCTTGTTATAAACTCGATTTTATTCTTAGGAGTGTAAAAATCAAAAAATAAGTTAAAGAGGAATATCCTCGTTATAAATTCGATTTAATTTAGCAGAGTGAAATAATTAAAAATGTTTCTTCAATATGAAAATCCTTGCTAAAAACTCGATTTTATTCTCCGGAGTGAAAATTTCAAAAATGTTTCTTGGATATGAAAATCCTTGTTATAAACTCGATTTTATTCTTCGGAGTAAAAAAATTAAAAAATTAACTTAAAGAGGAATATCCTTGTTATAAATTCGATATAATTCAGCAAAGTTAAAAGTATTAAAAATGTTTCTTCAATATGAAAATCCTTGATAAAAACTTGATTTTATTCTGCGGAATGAAAATATTAAAAATGTTTCTCTGATATGAAAATCCTTGTTATAAACTCGATTTTATTCTTCGGAGTGAAAAAATTAAAAAAATAAGTTAAAGAGGAATATCCTCGTTATAAATTCGATTTAATTCAGCAGAGTGAAATAATTAAAAATATTTCTTTAATATGAAAATCCTTGATAAAAACTTGATTTTATTCTGCGGAATGAAAATATTAAAAATGTTTCTTGGATATGAAAATCCTTGTTATAAACTCGATTTTATTCTTCGGAGTAAAAAAATTAAAAAAATAAGTTAAAGAGGAATATCCTCGTTATAAATTCGATTTAATTCAGCAGAGTGAAATAATTAAAAATATTTCTTTAATATGAAAATCCTTGCTATAAACTCGATTTTATTCAGCGGAGTGAAAATATAAAAAATGTTTCTTGAATATGAAAATCCTTGTTATAAACTCGGTTTTATTCTTCGGAGTGAAAAAATTAAAAAAATAACTTAAAGAGGAATATCCTTGTTATAAATTCGATTTTATTAAGGGGAGTGAAAATATTAAAAATGTTTCTTCAATATGAAAATCCTTGCTAAAAACTCGATTTTATTCAGCGGAGTGAAAATATAAAAAATGTTTCTTGGATATGAAAATCCTGTATATAATATCGATTTTATTCTTCCGAGTGAAAAAATTAAAAAAATAACTTAAAGAAGAATATCCTTGTTATGAACTTGATTTTATTCAGCAGAGTGAAAATATTAAAATGTTTCTTCAATATGAAAATCCATGCTAAAAACTCGATTTTATTCTGCGGAATGAAAATTTCAAAAATATTTCTTGGATAAGAAAATCCTTGTTGTAAACTCGATTTTATTCTTCGGAGTAAAAAAATTAAATAAATAACTTAAAGCGGAATATCCTTGTTATAAATTCGATTTAATTCAGCAGAGTGAAAATATTAAAAATGTTTCTTCAGTATTAATATCCTTGCTAAAAACTCGATTTAATTCAGCAGGGTTAAAATATTAAAAATGTTTCTTCAGTATGAAATTCCTTGCCAAAAACTCGATTTTATTCAGCGGAGTGAAATTATAAAAAATGTTTCTTGGATATGAAAATCCTTGATATAATTTCGATTTTTTTCTTCCGAGTGAAAAAATTAAAAAAATAACTTAAAGATGAATATCCTAATTATGAACTTGATTTTATTCATCAGAGTGAAAATATTAAAATGTTTCTTCAATATGAAAATCCATGCTAAAAAGCCGATTTTATTCTGTGGAGTGAAAATTTCAAAAATGTTTCTTGGATATGAAAATCCTTGTAATAAATTCGATTTTATTCTTCGGAGTCAAAAAATTAAATAAATAAGTAAAAGCGGAATATCCTTGTTATAAATTCGATTTTATTCAGCTGTGTGAAAGTATAAAAAATGTTTCTTGGATATGAAAATCATTTATACAATTTCGATTTTATTATTCAAAATGAAAATATAAAAAAAAATAACTTAAAGAGGAATATCCTTGTTATAAACTTGAATTTAATCAGCAGAGTGAAAATATTAAAAATGTTTCTTCAATATGAAAATCCTTACTAAAAACTTGATTTTATTCAGCGGAGTGAAAATATTAATAATGTTTCTTGGATATGAAAATCCTTGTAATAAACTCGATTTTATTCTTCGGAGTGAAAAAATGAAAAAATAACTTAAAGAGGAATATCCTTCTTATAAATTCGATTTAATTCAGCAGAGTGAAATAATTAAAAATATTTCTTAAATATGAAAATCCTTGCTAAAAACTCAATTTTAATCTGCGGAGTGAAAATATTAAAAATATTTCTTCAATATGAAAATCCTTTTATAAACTCGATTTTATTCTTGGGAGTGAAAAATTTAAAAAAATAACTTAAAGAGGAATATCCTTGTTATAAACTTGATTTTATTCAGCAGAGGGAAAATATTAAAAAATGTTTTTTCAATATGAAAATCCTTGCTAAAAACTCGATTTTATTCAGCGGAGTGAATATATAAAAAATATTTCTTGGATATGAAAATCCTTGATATAATTTCGATTTTATTATTCCGAGTGAAAAAATTAAAAAAATAACTTAAAGAGGAATATCCTTGTTATAAACTTGATTTTATTCAGCAGAGGGAAAATATTATAAAAGGTTTCTTCAATATGAAAATCCTTACCAAAAACTTGATTTTATTCAGCGAAGTGAAAATATTAATAATGTTTCTTGGATATGAAAATCCTTGATATAATTTCGATTCTATTATCCCGAGTGAAAAAGTCAAAAAAAAAATCTATCCTTGTTATAAATTCATTTTTTCAGCAGAGTGAAAATATAAAAAATTTTTCTTCAATATGAAAATCCTTGCCAAAAACTCGAATTTATTCTTCGGAGTGAAAAAATAAAAAATTAACTTAAAGAGGAATATCCTTGTTATAAATTCGATTTTATTCAGCGGAGTGAATTATTAAAAATGTTTCTTGGATATGAAAATCCTTGATATAATTTCGATTTTATTATTCCGAGTGAAAAAATTAAAAAAATAACTTAAAGATGAATATCCTTGTTATAAATTCATTTTATTCAGCAGAGTGATAATATTTAAAATGTTTCTTCAATATGAAAATCCTTGCCAAAAACTCGATTTTATTCTTCGGAGTGAAAAAATTAAAAAAATAACTTAAAGAGGAATATCCTTGTTATAAATTCGATTTTATTCTGCGGTGTTAAAATATTAAAAATGTTTCTTGGATATGAAGATCCTTGCTAAAAACTTGATTTTATTCAGAAGATTGAAAATATTAAAAATGTTTCTTCAATATGAAATTCCTTGCAAAAAACTTGATTTTATTCAGAAGAGTGAAAATATTAAAAATGTTTCTTGGATATGAAGATCCTTGTTTAAACTCAATTTTATTCTTCGGAGAGAAAAAATTAAAAAAATTACTTAAAGAGGAATATCCTTGTTATAAATTCGATTATATTCAGCAGAGTGAAAATATTAAAAACGTTTCTTCAGTATGAATATCCTTGCTAAAAACTCGATTTAATTCAGCGGTGTGAAAGTATAAAAATGTTTCTTGGATATGAAAATCCTTGATATAATTTCGATTTTATTATTCAAAATGAAAAAAATAACTTAAAGAGGAATATCCTAGTTATAAACTTGAATTTATTCAGCAGAGTGAAAATATTAAAAAAGTTTCTTCAATATGAAAATCCTAACTAAAAACTTGATTTTATTCAGCGGAGTGAAAATATTAATAATGTTTCTTGATTATGAAAATCCTTGTTATAAACTCGATTTTATTCTTCGGAGTGAAAAAATTAAAAAAATAACCTATAGAGGAATATCCTTCTTATAAATTCGATTTCATTCAGCAGACTGAAAATATTAAAAATATTTCTTGGATATGATAATCCTTGTTATAAACTCGATTTTATTCTTAGGAGTGAAAAAATTAAAAAAAGAACTTAAAGAGGATTATCCTTGTTATAAATTCGATTTAATTCAGCAGAGTGAAATAATTAAAAATGTTTCTTCAATATGAAAATCCTTGCTAAAAACTCGATTTTATTCTCCGGAGTGAAAATTTCAAAAATGTTTCTTGGATATGAAAATCCTTGTTATAAACTCGATTTTATTCTTCGGAGTAAAAAAATTAAAAAATTAACTTAAAGAGGAATATCCTTGTTATAAATTCGATATAATTCAGCAAAGTGAAAATATTACAAAAAGTTTCTTCAATATGAAAATCCTTACTAAAAACTTGATTTTATTCAGCGGAGTGAAAATATTAATAATGTTTCTTGAATATTAAAATCCTTGTTATAAACTCGATTTTATTCTTCGGAGTGAAAAAATTTAAAAATTAACTTAAAGAGGAATATTCTTCTTATAAATTCGATTTCATTCAGCAGAGTGAAAATATTAAAAATGTTTCTTTAATATGAAAATCCTTGATAAAAACTTGATTTTATTCTGCGGAATGAAAATATTAAAAATGTTTCTCTGATATGAAAATCCTAGTTATAAACTCGATTTTATTCTTCGGAGTGAAAAAATTAAAAAAATAAGTTAAAGATGAATATCCTCGTTATAAATTCGATTTAATTCAGCAGAGTGAAATAATTAAAAATATTTCTTTAATATGAAAATCCTTGATAAAAACTTGATTTTATTCTGCGGAATGAAAATATTAAAAATGTTTCTTGGATATGAAAATCCTTGTTATAAACTCGATTTTATTCTTCGGAGTGAAAAAATTAAAAAAATAAGTTATAGAGGAATATCCTCGTTATAAATTCGATTTAATTCAGCAGAGTGAAATAATTAAAAATATTTCTTTAATATGAAAATCCTTGCTATAAACTCGATTTTATTCAGCGGAGTGAAAATATAAAAAATGTTTCTTGAATATGAAAATCCTTGTTATAAACTCGGTTTTATTCTTCGGAGTGAAAAAATTAAAAAAATAACTTAAAGAGGAATATCCTTGTTATAAATTCGATTTTATTCAGCGGAGTGAAAATATTAAAAATGTTTCTTCAATATGAAAATCCTTGCTAAAAACTCGATTTTATTCAGCGGAGTGAAAATATAAAAAATGTTTCTTGGATATGAAAATCCTGAATATAATTTCGATTTTATTCTTCCGAGTGAAAAAATTAAAAAAATAACTTAAAGAAGAATATCCTTGTTATGAACTTGAATTTATTCAGCAGAGTGAAAATATTAAAATGTTTCTTCAATATGAAAATCCATGCTAAAAACTCGATTTTTTTCTGCGGAATGAAAATTTCAAAAATATTTCTTGGATAAGAAAATCCTTGTTGTAAACTCGATTTTATTCTTCGGAGTAAAAAAATTAAATAAATAACTTAAAGCGGAATATCCTTGTTATAAATTCGATTTAATTCAGCAGAGTGAAATTATTAAAAATGTTTCTTCAGTATTAATATCCTTGCTAAAAACTCGATTTAATTCAGCAGGGTTAAAATATTAAAAATGTTTCTTCAATATGAAATTCCTTGCCAAAAACTCGATTTTATTCAGCGGAGTGAAAATATAAAAAATGTTTCTTGGATATGAAAATCCTTGATATAATTTCGATTTTATTCTTCCGAGTGAAAAAATTAAAAAAATAACTTAAAGATGAATATCCTTGTTATGAACTTGATTTTATTCAGCAGAGTGAAAATATTAAAATGTTTCTTCAATATGAAAATCCATGCTAAAAACTCGATTTTATTCTGCGGAATGAAAATTTCAAAAATATTTCTTGGATATGAAAATCCTTGTTAAAAGCCCGATTTTATTCTGTGGAGTGAAAATTTCAAAAATATTTCTTGGATATGAAAATCCTTGTAATAAACTCGATTTTATTCTTCGGAGTAAAAAAATTAAATAAATAACTTAAAGCGGAATATCCTTGTTATAAATTCGATTTTATTCAGCTGTGTGAAAGTATAAAAAATGTTTCTTGGATATGAAAATCATTTATACAATTTCGATTTTATTATTCAAAATGAAAATAATAAAAAAATAACAAAGAGGAATATCCTTGTTATAAACGTGAATTTATTCAATAGAGTGAAAATATTAAAAATGTTTCTTCAATATGAAAATCCTTACTAAAAACTTGATTTTATTCAGCGGAGTGAAAATATTAATAATGTTTCTTGGATATAAAAATCCTTGTAATAAACTCGATTTCATTCTTCGGAGTGAAAAAATTAAAAAATAACTTAAAGAGGAATATCCTTCTTATAAATTCGATTTAATTCAGCAGAGTGAAATAATTAAAAATATTTCTTAAATATGAAAATCCTTGCTAAAAACTCGATTTTATTCAGCGGAGTGAAAATATTAATAATGTTTCTTGAATATGAAAATCCTTGTTATAAACTCGGTTTTATTCTTCGGAGTGAAAAAATTAAAAAAATAACTTAAAGAGGAATATCCTTGTTATAAACTTGATTTTATTCAGCAGAGTGAAAATATTAAAATGTTTCTTCAATATGAATATCCTTGCTAAAAACTCGATTTAATGCAGCAGGGTGAATATATTAAAAATGTTTCTTCAATATGAAATTCCTTGCCAAAAACTCGATTTTTTTCTGCGGAGTAAAAAAATTAAGAATATAACTTAAAGCGGAATATCCTTGTTATAAATTCGATTTAATACAGCAGAGTGAAAATATTAAAAATATTTCTTCAGTATGAATATCCTTGCTAAAAACTCGATTTAACTCAGCAGGGTGAAAATATTATAAATGTTTCTTCAATATGAAATTCCTTGCCAAAAACTCGATTTTATTCAGCGGAGTGAAAATATAAAAAATGATTCTTGGATATGAAAATCCTTGATATAATTTCGATTTTAATCTTCCGAATGAAAAAATTAAAAAAAATAACTTAAAGAAGAATATCCTTGTTATGAACTTGATTTTATTCAGCAATGTGAAATTATTGAAATGTTTCTTCAATATTGAAATCCTTGTTATAAACTCGATTTTACTCTGCGAAGTGAAAATTTCAAAAATGTTTCTTGGATATGAAAATCCTTGTAATAAACTCGATTTTATTCTTCGGAGTAAAAAAATTAAATAAATAACTAAAAGCGGAATATCCTTGTTATAAATTCGATTTTATTCAGCTGTGTGAAAGTATAAAAAATGTTTCTTGGATATGAAAATCATTTATATAATTTCGATTTTATTATTCAAAATGAAAATAATAAAAAAATAACTTAAAGAGGAATATCCTTGTTATAAACTTGAATTTATTCAGCAGAGTGAAAATATTAAAAATGTTTCTTCAATATGATAATCCTTACTAAAAACTTGATTTTATTCAGCGGAGTGAAAATATTAATAATGTTTCTTGAATATGAAAATCCTTGTTATAAGCTCGACTATATTCTTCGGAGTGAAAAAATTAAAAAAATAACTTAAAGAGGAATATCCTTCTTATAAATTCGATTTCCTTCAGCAGAGTGAAAATATTAAAAATGTTTCTTAAATATGAAAATCATTGCTAAACACTCGATTTTATTCTGCGTAGTGTAAATATTAAAAATGTTTCTTGGATATGAAATTCTTGTTATAAACTCGATTTTATTCTCCAAAGTGAAAAAATTAAAAAAATAACTTAAAGAGGAATATCCTTGTTAAAAATTCGATTTGATATAGCAGAGTGAAAATATTATAAATATTTCTTCAATATGAAAATCCTTGCTAAAAACTCGATTTTATTCAGCGGAGTAAAATATTTAAAATGTTTCTTCAATATGAAAATCCTTGCAAAAACTTGATTTTATACAGCAGAGTGAAAATATTAAAAATGTTTCTTGGATATGAAAATTCTTGTTATAAACTCGATTTTATTCTTCATAGTGAAAAAATTAAAAAAATAACTTAAAGAGGTATATCCTTGTTAAAAGTTCGATTTGATTCAGCAGAGTGAAAATATTAAAAATGTTTCTTCAATATGAAAATCCTTGCTAAAAACTCGATTTTATTCAGCGGAGTAAAATATTTAAAATGATTCTTCAATATGAAAATCCTTGCAAAAACTTGATTTTATTCAGCAGATTGAAAATATTAAAAATGTTTCTTGGATATGAAAATTCTTGTTATAAACTCGATTTTATTCTTCAGAGTGAAAAAATTAAAAAAAGAACTTAAAGAAAAATATCCTTGTTAAAAATTCGATTTGATTCAGCAGAGAGAAAATATTAAAAAAGTTTCTTCAATATGAAAATCCTTGCTAAAAACTCGATTTTATTCAGCGGAGTGAAAATATAAAAAATGTTTCTTGGATATGAAAACACCCTGTTATAATTTCGATTTTATTCTTCCGAGTGAAAAAATTAAAAAAATAACTTAAAGATGAATATCCTTGTTATGAACTTGATTTTATTCAGCAGAGTGAAAATATTAAAATGTTTCTTCAATATGAAAATCCATGCTAAAAACTCGATTTTATTCTGCGGAATGAAAATTTCAAAAATATTCCTTGGATATGAAAATCCTTGTTAAAAACTCGATTTTATTCTTCGGAGTAAAAAAATTAAATAAATAACTTAAAGCGGAATATCCTTGTTATAAATTCGATTTTATTCAGCAGAGTGAAAATATTAAAAATGTTTCTTCAATATGAAAATCCTTGCTAAAAACTCGATTTTATTCGGCAAAGTGAAAATATTGAAAATGTTTCTTCAATATGAAAATCCTTGTTATAAACTCGATTTTATTCCTCGGAGTAAAAAAATTAAATAAATAACTTAAAGCGGAATATCCTTGTTATAAATTCGATTTTATTCAGCAGAGTGAAAATATTAAAAATGTTTCTTCAATATGAAAATCCTTGCTAAAAACTCGATTTTATTCAGCAGAGTTAAAATATTAAAAATGTTTCTTCAATATGAAAATCCTTGTTATAAACTCGATTTTATTCTTCGGAGTGAAAAAATTAAAAAAATAACTTAAAGAGAAATACCCTTGTTATAAATTCGATTTTATTCAGCAGAGTGAAAATATTAAAAATGTTTCTTCAATATGAAAATCCTTGCTAAAAACTCGATTTTATTCTGCTGAGAGAAAATATTGAAAATGTTTTTTCAATATGAAAATCCTTGCTAAAAACTCGATTTTATTCAGCAAAGTGAAAATATTGAAAATGTTTCTTCATTATGAAAATCCTTGTTATAAACTCGATTTTATTCTTCGGAGTGAAAAAATTAAAAAAATAACTTAAAGAGGAATACCCTTGTTATAAATTCGATTTTATTCAGCAGAGTGAAAATATTAAAAATGTTTCTTCAATATGAACATCCTTGCTAAAAACTCGATCTTATTCTGCGGAGTGAAAATATTAAAAATGTTTCTTGGATATGAGAATCCTTGTTATAAACTGGATTTTATTCTTCGGAGGGAAAAAATTAAAAAATAACTTACAGAGGAAAATCCTAGTTATAAACACGATTTTATTCTTCGGAGTGAAAAAATTAAAAAAATAACTTAAAGAGGAATACCCTTGTTGTAAATTCGATTTTATTCAGCAGAGTGAAAATATTAAAAATGTGTCTTCAATATGAAAATCCTTGCTAAATACTCGATTTTATTCAGCAAAGTGAAAATATTGAAAATGTTTCTTGGATATGAAAAATCCTTGTAAAAAAACTCGATTTTATTCAGCAGAGTGAAAATATTAAAAATGTTCCTTCTATATGACAATCCTTGCTAAAAACTCGATTTTATTCAGCAAAGTGAAAATATTGAAAATGTTTCTTGGATATGAAAAATCCTTGTAAAAAAACTCGATTTTATTCAGCAAAGTGAAAATATTGAAAATGTTTCTTCAATATGAAAATCGTGGCTAAAAACTCGATTTTATTCAGCAAAGTGAAAATATTGAAAATGTTTCTTCATTATGAAAATCCTTGTTATAAACTCGATTTTATTCTTCGGAGTGAAAAAATTAAAAAAATAACTTAAAGAGGAATACCCTTGTTATAAATTCGATTTTATTCAGCAGAGTGAAAATATTAAAAATGTTTCTTCAATATGAACATCCTTGCTAAAAACTCGATCTTATTCTGCGGAGTGAAAATATTAAAAATGTTTCTTGGATATGAAAATCCTTGTTATAAACTGGATTTTATTCTTCGGAGTGAAAAAATTAAAAAATAACTTACAGAGGAATATCCTAGTTATAAACACGATTTTATTCTTCGGAGTGAAAAAATTAAAAAAATAACTTAAAGAGGAATACCCTTGTTGTAAATTCGATTTTATTCAGCAGAGTGAAAATATTAAAAATGTGTCTTCAATATGAAAATCCTTGCTAAATACTCGATTTTATTCAGCAAAGTGAAAATATTGAAAATGTTTCTTGGATATGAAAAATCCTTGTAAAAAAACTCGATTTTATTCAGCAGAGTGAAAATATTAAAAATGTTCCTTCTATATGACAATCCTTGCTAAAAACTCGATTTTATTCAGCAGAGTGAAAATATTAAAAATGTTTCTTCAATGTGAAAATCCTTGCTAAATACTCGATTTTATTCAGCAAAGTGAAAATATTGAAAATGTTTCTTCAATACGAAAATCCTTGTTATAAACTCGATTTTATTCTTCGGAGTGAAAAAATTAAAAAAATAGTTTAAAGAGGAATACCCTTGTTATAAATTCTATTTCATTCAGCAGAGTGAAAATATTAAAAATGTTTCTTCAATATGAAAATCCTTGCTAAAAACTCGATTTTATTCTGCGGAGTGAAAATATTAAAAATGTTTCTTGGATATAAAAATTATTGTTATAAACTCGATTTTATTCTTCGGAGTGAAAAAATTAAAAAAATAACTTAAAGAGGAATACCCTCGTTATAAATTCGATTTTATTCAGCAGAGTGAAAATATTAAAAATGTGTTTTCAATATGAAAATCCTAGCTAAAAACTCGATTTTATTCTGCTGAGAGAAAATATTGAAAATGTTTCTTCAATATGAAAATCCTTGTTATAAACTTGATTTTATTCTATGGAGTGAAAAAATTAAAAGAATACCTTAAAGTGGAATACCCTTGTTATAAATTCGATTTTATTCTTCGGAGTGAAAAAATTAAAAAAATAACTTAAAGAGGAATACCCTCGTTATAAATTCGATTTTATTCAGCAGAGTGAAAATATTAAAAATGTGTTTTCAATATGAAAATCCTTGCTAAAAACTCGATTTTATTCTGCTGAGAGAAAATATTGAAAATGTTTCTTCAATATGAAAATCCTTGTTATAAACTTGATTTTATTCTATGGAGTGAAAAAATTAAAAGAATACCTTAAAGTGGAATACCCTTGTTATAAATTCGATTTTATTCAGCAGAGTGAAAATATTAAAAATGTTTCTTCAATATGAATCTCATTGCTAAATACTCGATTTTATTCAGCAAAGTGAAAATATTGAAAATATTTCTTGGATATTAAAAATCCTTGTTATAAACTCGATTTTCTTCTGCGGAGTGAAAATATTAAAAATGTTTCTTCAATAAGAAAATCCTTGTTATAAACTCGATTTTATTCTTCGTAGTGAAAATATTAAAAATGTTTCTTGGATATGAAAATCCTTGTTATAAACTCGAATTTATTCTTCGGAGTGAAGAAATTAAAAAAATAATTAAAAGAGGTATATCCTTGTTATAAATTCGATTATATTCAGCAGAGTGAAAATATTAAAAACGTTTCTTCAATATGAAAATCCTTGCTGAAAACTCGATTTTATATTGCGGAGTGATTATATTAAAAATGTTTCTTGGATATGAAAATCCTTGTTATAAACTCGATTTTATTCTTCGGAGTGATAAAATTAAAAAATAAAATACAGAGAAATATCCTTGTTATAAATTCGATTTTATTGTGCGGAGTGAAAATGTTAAAAATGTTTCCTGGATATGAAAATCCTTCTTAAAAACTCGATTTTGTTCTGCTGATAGAAAATATTGAAAATGTTTCTTCAATATGAAAATCCTTGCTAAATACTCGATTTTATTCAGCAAAGTGAAAATATTGAAAATGTTTCTTCAATATGAAAATCCTTGTTATAAACTCGATTTTATTCTGCGGAGTGAAAATATTAAAAATATTTCTTGGATATGAAAATTCTTGTTTAAAACTCAAATTCATTCAGCAAAGTGAAAATATTGAAAATGTTTATTCAATATGAAAATCGTTAATATAAACTCGATTTTATTCTTTGGAGTGAAAATATTAAAAAAATAACTTAAAGAGGAATACCTTCGTTATAAATTCGATTTTATTCAGCAGAGTGAAAATATTAAAAATGTTTCTTCAATATGAAAATCCTTGCTAAAAACTCGATTTTATTCTGCTGAGAGAAAATATTGAAAATGCTAAAAACTCGATTTTAATCTGCGGAGTGAAAATATTAAAAATGTTTCTTGGAAAATCCATGTTATAAACTCGATTTTATTCGTCGGAGTGAAAAAATTAAAAAAATCCCTTAAAGAGGAATACCCTTGTTATAAATTCGATTTTATTCAGCGGAGTGAATTATTAAAAATGTTTCTTGGATATGAAAATCCTTGATATAATTTCGATTTTATTATTCCGAGTGAAAAAATTAAAAAAATAACTTAAAGATGAATATCCTTGTTATAAATTCATTTTATTCAGCAGAGTGATAATATTATAAATGTTTCTTCAATATGAAATTCCTTGCCAAAAACTCGATTTTATTCAGCGGAGTGAAAATATAAAAAATGATTCTTGGATATGAAAATCCTTGATATAATTTCGATTTTAATCTTCCGAATGAAAAAATTAAAAAAAATAACTTAAAGAAGAATATCCTTGTTATGAACTTGATTTTATTCAGCAATGTGAAATTATTGAAATGTTTCTTCAATATTGAAATCCTTGTTATAAACTCGATTTTACTCTGCGAAGTGAAAATTTCAAAAATGTTTCTTGGATATGAAAATCCTTGTAATAAACTCGATTTTATTCTTCGGAGTAAAAAAATTAAATAAATAACTAAAAGCGGAATATCCTTGTTATAAATTCGATTTTATTCAGCTGTGTGAAAGTATAAAAAATGTTTCTTGGATATGAAAATCATTTATATAATTTCGATTTTATTATTCAAAATGAAAATAATAAAAAAATAACTTAAAGAGGAATATCCTTGTTATAAACTTGAATTTATTCAGCAGAGTGAAAATATTAAAAATGTTTCTTCAATATGATAATCCTTACTAAAAACTTGATTTTATTCAGCGGAGTGAAAATATTAATAATGTTTCTTGAATATGAAAATCCTTGTTATAAGCTCGACTATATTCTTCGGAGTGAAAAAATTAAAAAAATAACTTAAAGAGGAATATCCTTCTTATAAATTCGATTTCCTTCAGCAGAGTGAAAATATTAAAAATGTTTCTTAAATATGAAAATCATTGCTAAACACTCGATTTTATTCTGCGTAGTGTAAATATTAAAAATGTTTCTTGGATATGAAATTCTTGTTATAAACTCGATTTTATTCTCCAAAGTGAAAAAATTAAAAAAATAACTTAAAGAGGAATATCCTTGTTAAAAATTCGATTTGATATAGCAGAGTGAAAATATTATAAATATTTCTTCAATATGAAAATCCTTGCTAAAAACTCGATTTTATTCAGCGGAGTAAAATATTTAAAATGTTTCTTCAATATGAAAATCCTTGCAAAAACTTGATTTTATACAGCAGAGTGAAAATATTAAAAATGTTTCTTGGATATGAAAATTCTTGTTATAAACTCGATTTTATTCTTCATAGTGAAAAAATTAAAAAAATAACTTAAAGAGGTATATCCTTGTTAAAAGTTCGATTTGATTCAGCAGAGTGAAAATATTAAAAATGTTTCTTCAATATGAAAATCCTTGCTAAAAACTCGATTTTATTCAGCGGAGTAAAATATTTAAAATGATTCTTCAATATGAAAATCCTTGCAAAAACTTGATTTTATTCAGCAGATTGAAAATATTAAAAATGTTTCTTGGATATGAAAATTCTTGTTATAAACTCGATTTTATTCTTCAGAGTGAAAAAATTAAAAAAAGAACTTAAAGAAAAATATCCTTGTTAAAAATTCGATTTGATTCAGCAGAGAGAAAATATTAAAAAAGTTTCTTCAATATGAAAATCCTTGCTAAAAACTCGATTTTATTCAGCGGAGTGAAAATATAAAAAATGTTTCTTGGATATGAAAACACCCTGTTATAATTTCGATTTTATTCTTCCGAGTGAAAAAATTAAAAAAATAACTTAAAGATGAATATCCTTGTTATGAACTTGATTTTATTCAGCAGAGTGAAAATATTAAAATGTTTCTTCAATATGAAAATCCATGCTAAAAACTCGATTTTATTCTGCGGAATGGAAATTTCAAAAATATTCCTTGGATATGAAAATCCTTGTTAAAAACTCGATTTTATTCTTCGGAGTAAAAAAATTAAATAAATAACTTAAAGCGGAATATCCTTGTTATAAATTCGATTTTATTCAGCAGAGTGAAAATATTAAAAATGTTTCTTCAATATGAAAATCCTTGCTAAAAACTCGATTTTATTCGGCAAAGTGAAAATATTGAAAATGTTTCTTCAATATGAAAATCCTTGTTATAAACTCGATTTTATTCTTCGGAGTAAAAAAATTAAATAAATAACTTAAAGCGGAATATCCTTGTTATAAATTCGATTTTATTCAGCAGAGTGAAAATATTAAAAATGTTTCTTCAATATGAAAATCCTTGCTAAAAACTCGATTTTATTCAGCAGAGTTAAAATATTAAAAATGTTTCTTCAATATGAAAATCCTTGTTATAAACTCGATTTTATTCTTCGGAGTGAAAAAATTAAAAAAATAACTTAAAGAGAAATACCCTTGTTATAAATTCGATTTTATTCAGCAGAGTGAAAATATTAAAAATGTTTCTTCAATATGAAAATCCTTGCTAAAAACTCGATTTTATTCTGCTGAGAGAAAATATTGAAAATGTTTCTTCAATATGAAAATCCTTGCTAAAAACTCGATTTTATTCAGCAAAGTGAAAATATTGAAAATGTTTCTTCATTATGAAAATCCTTGTTATAAACTCGATTTTATTCTTCGGAGTGAAAAAATTAAAAAAATAACTTAAAGAGGAATATCCTTGTTATAAATTCGATTTTATTCAGCAGAGTGAAAATATTAAAAATGTTTCTTCAATATGAACATCCTTGCTAAAAACTCGATCTTATTCTGCGGAGTGAAAATATTAAAAATGTTTCTTGGATATGAGAATCCTTGTTATAAACTGGATTTTATTCTTCGGAGGGAAAAAATTAAAAAATAACTTACAGAGGAAAATCCTAGTTATAAACACGATTTTATTCTTCGGAGTGAAAAAATTAAAAAAATAACTTAAAGAGGAATACCCTTGTTGTAAATTCGATTTTATTCAGCAGAGTGAAAATATTAAAAATGTGTCTTCAATATGAAAATCCTTGCTAAATACTCGATTTTATTCAGCAAAGTGAAAATATTGAAAATGTTTCTTGGATATGAAAAATCCTTGTAAAAAAACTCGATTTTATTCAGCAGAGTGAAAATATTAAAAATGTTCCTTCTATATGACAATCCTTGCTAAAAACTCGATTTTATTCTCCGGAGTGAAAAAATTAAAAAAATAACCTATAGAGGAATATCCTTCTTATAAATTCGATTTCATTCAGCAGACTGAAAATATTAAAAATATTTCTTGGATATGATAATCCTTGTTATAAACTCGATTTTATTCTTAGGAGTGAAAAAATTAAAAAAAGAACTTAAAGAGGATTATCCTTGTTATAAATTCGATTTAATTCAGCAGAGTGAAATAATTAAAAATGTTTCTTCAATATGAAAATCCTTGATAAAAACTTGATTTTATTCTTCGGAGTGAAAAAATTAAAAAAATAACCTATAGAGGAATATCCTTCTTATAAATTCGATTTCATTCAGCAGACTGAAAATATTAAAAATATTTCTTGGATATGATAATCCTTGTTATAAACTCGATTTTATTCTTAGGAGAGAAAAAATTAAAAAAAGAACTTAAAGAGGATTATCCTTGTTATAAATTCGATTTAATTCAGCAGAGTGAAATAATTAAAAATGTTTCTTCAATATGAAAATCCTTGCTAAAAACTCGATTTTATTCTCCGGAGTGAAAAAATTAAAAAAATAACCTATAGAGGAATATCCTTCTTATAAATTCGATTTCATTCAGCAGACTGAAAATATTAAAAATATTTCTTGGATATGATAATCCTTGTTATAAACTCGATTTTATTCTTAGGAGTGAAAAAATAAAAAAAAGAACTTAAAGAGGATTATCCTTGTTATAAATTCGATTTAATTCAGCAGAGTGAAAATATTAAAAATGTTTCTTCAATATGAAAATCCTTGATAAAAACTTGATTTTATTCTTCGGAGTGAAAAAATTAAAAAAATAACCTATAGAGGAATATCCTTCTTATAAATTCGATTTCATTCAGCAGACTGAAAATATTAAAAATATTTCTTGGATATGATAATCCTTGTTATAAACTCGATTTTATTCTTAGGAGTGAAAAAATTAAAAAAAGAAATTAAAGAGGATTATCCTTGTTATAAATTCGATTTAATTCAGCAGAGTGAAATAATTAAAAATGTTTCTTCAATATGAAAATCCTTGCTAAAAACTCGATTTTATTCTCCGGAGTGAAAATTTCAAAAATGTTTCTTGGATATGAAAATCCTTGTTATAAACTCGATTTTATTCTTCGGAGTAAAAAAATTAAAAAATTAACTTAAAGAGGAATATCCTTGTTATAAATTCGATATAATTCAGCAAAGTGAAAATATTAAAAAAGTTTCTTCAATATGAAAATCCTTACTAAAAACTTGATTTTATTCAGCGGAGTGAAAATATTAATAATGTTTCTTGAATATTAAAATCCTTGTTATAAACTCGATTTTATTCTTCGGAGTGAAAAAATTTAAAAATTAACTTAAAGAGGAATATTCTTCTTATAAATTCGATTTCATTCAGCAGAGTGAAAATATTAAAAATGTTTCTTTAATATGAAAATCCTTGATAAAAACTCGATTTTATTCTTCGGAGTGAAAAAATTAAAAAAATAAGTTAAAGATGAATATCCTCGTTATAAATTCGATTTAATTCAGCAGAGTGAAATAATTAAAAATATTTCTTTAATATGAAAATCCTTGATAAAAACTTGATTTTATTCTGCGGAATGAAAATATTAAAAATGTTTCTTGGATATGAAAATCCTTGTTATAAACTCGATTTTATTCTTCGGAGTGAAAAAATTAAAAAATTAAGTTAAAGAGGAATATCCTCGTTATAAATTCGATTTAATTCAGCAGAGTGAAATAATTAAAAATATTTCTTTAATATGAAAATCCTTGCTATAAACTCGATTTTATTCAGCGGAGTGAAAATATTAAAAATGTTTCTTCAATATGAAAATCCTTGTTATAAACTCGATTTTATTCTTCGGAGTGAAAAAATTAAAAAAATAACTTAAAGAGGAATATCCTTGTTATAAATTCGATTTTATTCAGCGGAGTGAAAATATTAAAAATGTTTCTTCAATATGAAAATCCTGAATATAATTTCGATTTTATTCTTCCGAGTGAAAAAATTAAAAAAATAACTTAAAGAAGAATATCCTTGTTATGAACTTGATTTTATTCAGCAGAGTGAAAATATTAAAATGTTTCTTCAATATGAAAATCCATGCTAAAAACTCGATTTTTTTCTGCGGAATGAAAATTTCAAAAATATTTCTTGGATAACAAAATCCTTGTTGTAAACTCGATTTTATTCTTCGGAGTAAAAAAATTAAATAAATAACTTAAAGCGGAATATCCTTGTTATAAATTCGATTTAATTCAGCAGAGTGAAATTATTAAAAATGTTTCTTCAGTATTAATATCCTTGCTAAAAACTCAATTTAATTCAGCAGGGTTAAAATATTAAAAATGTTTCTTCAATATGAAATTCCTTGCCAAAAACTCGATTTTATTCAGCGGAGTGAAAATATAAAAAATTTTTTCTTGGATATGAAAATCCTTATATAATTTCGATTTTATTCTTCCGAGTGAAAAAATTAAAAAAATAACTTAAAGATGAATATCCTTGTTATGAACTTGATTTTATTCAGCAGAGTGAAAATATTAAAATGTTTCTTCAATATGAAAATCCATGCTAAAAACTCGATTTTATTCTGCGGAATGAAAATTTCAAAAATATTTCTTGGATATGAAAATCCTTGTTAAAAGCCCGATTTTATTCTGTGGAGTGAAAATTTCAAAAATATTTCTTGGATATGAAAATCCTTGTAATAAACTCGATTTTATTCTTCGGAGTAAAAAAATTAAATAAATAACTTAAAGCGGAATATCCTTGTTATAAATTCGATTTTATTCAGCTGTGTGAAAGTATAAAAAATGTTTCTTGGATATGAAAATCATTTATACAATTTCGATTTTATTATTCAAAATGAAAATAATAAAAAAATAACAAAGAGGAATATCCTTGTTATAAACTTGAATTTATTCAGCAGAGTGAAAATATTAAAAATGTTTCTTCAATATGAAAATCCTTACTAAAAACTTGATTTTATTCAGCGGAGTGAAAATATTAATAATGTTTCTTGGATATAAAAATCCTTGTAATAAACTCGATTTCATTCTTCGGAGTGAAAAAATTAAAAAATAACTTAAAGAGGAATATCCTTCTTATAAATTCGATTTAATTCAGCAGAGTGAAATAATTAAAAATATTTCTTAAATATGAAAATCCTTGCTAAAAACTCGATTTTATTCAGCGGAGTGAAAATATTAATAATGTTTCTTGAATATGAAAATCCTTGTTATAAACTCGGTTTTATTCTTCGGAGTGAAAAAATTAAAAAAATAACTTAAAGAGGAATATCCTTGTTATAAACTTGATTTTATTCAGCAGAGTGAAAATATTAAAATGTTTCTTCAATATGAATATCCTTGCTAAAAACTCGATTTAATGCAGCAGGGTGAATATATTAAAAAAGTTTCTTCAATATGAAATTCCTTGCCAAAAACTCGATTTTTTTCTGCGGAGTAAAAAAATTAAGAATATAACTTAAAGCGAATATACCTTGTTATAAATTCGATTTAATACAGCAGAGTGAAAATATTAAAAATGTTTCTTCAGTATGAATATCCTTGCTAAAAACTCGATTTAACTCAGCAGGGTGAAAATATTATAAATGTTTCTTCAATATGAAATTCCTTGCCAAAAACTCGATTTTATTCAGCGGAGTGAAAATATAAAAAATGATTCTTGGATATGAAAATCCTTGATATAATTTCGATTTTAATCTTCCGAATGAAAAAATTAAAAAAAATAACTTAAAGAAGAATATCCTTGTTATGAACTTGATTTTATTCAGCAATGTGAAATTATTGAAATGTTTCTTCAATATTGAAATCCTTGTTATAAACTCGATTTTACTCTGCGAAGTGAAAATTTCAAAAATGTTTCTTGGATATGAAAATCCTTGTAATAAACTCGATTTTATTCTTCGGAGTAAAAAAATTAAATAAATAACTAAAAGCGGAATATCCTTGTTATAAATTCGATTTTATTCAGCTGTGTGAAAGTATAAAAAATGTTTCTTGGATATGAAAATCATTTATATAATTTCGATTTTATTATTCAAAATGAAAATAATAAAAAAATAACTTAAAGGGGAATATCCTTGTTATAAACTTGAATTTATTCAGCAGAGTGAAAATATTAAAAATGTTTCTTCAATATGATAATCCTTACTAAAAACTTGATTTTATTCAGCGGAGTGAAAATATTAATAATGTTTCTTGAATATGAAAATCCTTGTTATAAACTCGATTATATTCTTCGGAGTGAAAAAATTAAAAAAATAACTTAAAGAGGAATATCCTTCTTGAAAATTCGATTTCCTTCAGCAGAGTGAAAATATTAAAAATGTTTCTTCAATATGGAAATCCTTGATAAAAACTTGATTTTATTCTGCGGAATGAAAATATTAAAAATGTTTCTCGGATATGAAAATCCTTGCTTAAAAACTTGATTTTATTCAGAAGACTGAAAATATTAAAAATGTTTCTTGAATATGAAAATCCTTGTTATAAACTCGGTTTTATTCTTCGGAATGAAAAAATTAAAAAAATAAGTTACAGAGGAATATCCTCGTTATAAATTCGATTTAAATCAACAGAGTGAAATAATTAAAAATATTTCTTTAATATGAAAATCCTTGCTAAAAACTCGCTTTTATTCAGCGTAGTGAAAATAGAAATAATGTTTCTTGAATAAGAAATTCTTGTTATAAACTCGATTTTATTCTTCAGAGTGAAAAAATTAAAAAAATAACTTAAAGAGGAATATCCTTGTTAAAAATTCGATTTGATTCAGCAGAGTGAAAATATTAAAAATATTTCTTAAATATGAAAATCATTGCTAAACACTCGATTTTATTCTGCGTAGTGTAAATATTAAAAATGTTTCTTGGATATGAAATTCTTGTTATAAACTCGAAGTTATTCTCCAAAGTGAAAAAATTAAAAAAATAACTTAAAGAGGAATATCCTTGTTAAAAATTCGATTTGATATAGCAGAGTGAAAATATTATAAATATTTCTTCAATATGAAAATCCTTGCTAAAAACTCGATTTTATTCAGCGGAGTAAAATATTTAAAATGTTTCTTCAATATGAAAATCCTTGCAAAAACTTGATTTTATTCAGCAGAGTGAAAATATTAAAAATGTTTCTTGGATATGAAAATTCTTGTTATAAACTCGATTTTATTCTTCAGAGTGAAAAAATTAAAAAAATAACTTAAAGAGGTATATCCTTGTTAAAAATTCGATTTGATTCAGCAGAATGAAAATATTAAAAATGTTTCATCAATATGAAAATCCTTGCTAAAAACTCGATTTTATTCAGCGGAGTAAAATATTTAAAATGATTCTTCAATATGAAAATCCTTGCAAAAACTTTATTTTATTCAGCATATTGAAAATATTAAAAATGATTCTTGGATATGAAAATTCTTGTTATAAACTCGATTTTATTCTTCAGAGTGAAAAAATTAAAAAAAGAACTTAAAGAAAAATATCCTTGTTAAAAATTCGATTTGATTCAGCAGAGAGAAAATATTAAAAAAGTTTCTTCAATATGAAAATCCTTGCTAAAAACTCGATTTTATTCAGCGGAGTGAAAATATAAAAAATGTTTCTTGGATATGAAAATCCCTGTTATAATTTCGATTTTATTCTTCCGAGTGAAAAAATTAAAAAAATAACTTAAAGATGAATATCCTTGTTATGAACTTGATTTTATTCAGCAGAGTGAAAATATTAAAATGTTTCTTCAATATGAAAATCCATGCTAAAAAATCTATTTTATTCTGCGGAATGAAAATTTCAAAAATATTTCTTGGATATGAAAATCCTTGCTATAAACTCGATTTCATTCTTCGGAGTAAAAAAATTAAATAAATAACTTAAAGCGGAATATCCTTGTTATAAATTCGATTTTATTCAGCTGTGTGAAAGTATAAAAAATGTTTCTTGGATATGAAAATCATTTATACAATTTCGATTTTATTATTCAAAATGAAAATAATAAAAAAATAACTTAAAGAGGAATATCCTTGTTATAAACTTGAATTTATTCAGCAGAGTGAAAATATTAAAAATGTTTCTTCAATATGAATATCCTTACTAAAAACTTGATTTTATTCAGCGGAGTGAAAATATTAATAATGTTTCTTGGATATGAAAATCCTTGTAATAAACTCGATTTTATTCTTCGGAGTGAAAAAATTAAAAAATAACTTAAAGAGGAATATCCTTCTTATAAATTCGATTTAATTCAGCAGAGTGAAATAATTAAAAATATTTCTTAAATATGAAAATCCTTGCTAAAAACTCGATTTTATTCAGCGGAGTGAAAATATTAATAATGTTTCTTGAATATGAAAATCCTTGTTATAAACTCGGTTTTATTCTTCGGAGTGAAAAAATTAAAAAAATAACTTAAAGAGGAATATCCTTGTTATAAACTTGATTTTATTCAGCAGAGTGAAAATATTAAAATGTTTCTTCAATATGAATATCCTTGCTAAAAACTCGATTTAATGCAGCAGGGTGAATATATTAAAAAAGTTTCTTCAATATGAAATTCCTTGCCAAAAACTCGATTTTTTTCTGCGGAGTAAAAAAATTAAGAATATAACTTAAAGCGAATATACCTTGTTATAAATTCGATTTAATACAGCAGAGTGAAAATATTAAAAATGTTTCTTCAGTATGAATATCCTTGCTAAAAACTCGATTTAACTCAGCAGGGTGAAAATATTATAAATGTTTCTTCAATATGAAATTCCTTGCCAAAAACTCGATTTTATTCAGCGGAGTGAAAATATAAAAAATGATTCTTGGATATGAAAATCCTTGATATAATTTCGATTTTAATCTTCCGAATGAAAAAATTAAAAAAAATAACTTAAAGAAGAATATCCTTGTTATGAACTTGATTTTATTCAGCAATGTGAAATTATTGAAATGTTTCTTCAATATTGAAATCCTTGTTATAAACTCGATTTTACTCTGCGAAGTGAAAATTTCAAAAATGTTTCTTGGATATGAAAATCCTTGTAATAAACTCGATTTTATTCTTCGGAGTAAAAAAATTAAATAAATAACTAAAAGCGGAATATCCTTGTTATAAATTCGATTTTATTCAGCTGTGTGAAAGTATAAAAAATGTTTCTTGGATATGAAAATCATTTATATAATTTCGATTTTATTATTCAAAATGAAAATAATAAAAAAATAACTTAAAGAGGAATATCCTTGTTATAAACTTGAATTTATTCAGCAGAGTGAAAATATTAAAAATGTTTCTTCAATATGAAAATCCTTTTATAAACTCGATTTTATTCTTGGGAGTGAAAAAATTAAAAAAATAACTTAAAGAGGAATATCCTTGTTATAAACTTGATTTTATTCAGCAGAGGGAAAATATTAAAAAATGTTTTTTCAATATGAAAATCCTTGCTAAAAACTCGATTTTATTCAGCGGAGTGAATATATAAAAAATATTTCTTGGATATGAAAATCCTTGATATAATTTCGATTTTATTATTCCGAGTGAAAAAATTAAAAAAATAACTTAAAGAGGAATATCCTTGTTATAAACTTGATTTTATTCAGCAGAGGGAAAATATTATAAAAGGTTTCTTCAATATGAAAATCCTTACCAAAAACTTGATTTTATTCAGCGAAGTGAAAATATTAATAATGTTTCTTGGATATGAAAATCCTTGATATAATTTCGATTCTATTATCCCGAGTGAAAAAGTCAAAAAATAACTTCTATCCTTGTTATAAATTCATTTTTTCAGCAGAGTGAAAATATAAAAAATTTTTCTTCAATATGAAAATCCTTGCCAAAAACTCGAATTTATTCTTCGGAGTGAAAAAATAAAAAATTAACTTAAAGAGGAATATCCTTGTTATAAATTCATTTTATTCAGCAGAGTGATAATATTTAAAATGTTTCTTCAATATGAAAATCCTTGCCAAAAACTCGATTTTATTCTTCGGAGTGAAAAAATTAAAAAAATAACTTAAAGAGGAATATCCTTGTTATAAATTCGATTTTATTCTGCGGTGTTAAAATATTAAAAATGTTTCTTGGATATGAAGATCCTTGCTAAAAACTTGATTTTATTCAGAAGATTGAAAATATTAAAAATGTTTCTTCAATATGAAATTCCTTGCTAAAAACTTGATTTTATTCAGAAGAGTGAAAATATTAAAAATGTTTCTTGGATATGAAGATCCTTGTTTAAACTCAATTTTATTCTTCGGAGAGAAAAAATTAAAAAAATTACTTAAAGAGGAATATCCTTGTTATAAATTCGATTATATTCAGCAGAGTGAAAATATTAAAAACGTTTCTTCAGTATGAATATCCTTGCTAAAAACTCGATTTAATTCAGCGGTGTGAAAGTATAAAAATGTTTCTTGGATATGAAAATCCTTGATATAATTTCGATTTTATTATTCAAAATGAAAAAAATAACTTAAAGAGGAATATCCTAGTTATAAACTTGAATTTATTCAGCAGAGTGAAAATATTAAAAAAGTTTCTTCAATATGAAAATCCTAACTAAAAACTTGATTTTATTCAGCGGAGTGAAAATATTAATAATGTTTCTTGATTATGAAAATCCTTGTTATAAACTCGATTTTATTCTTCGGAGTGAAAAAATTAAAAAAATAACCTAAAGAGGAATATCCTTCTTATAAATTCGATTTCATTCAGCAGACTGAAAATATTAAAAATATTTCTTGGATATGATAATCCTTGTTATAAACTCGATTTTATTCTTAGGAGTGAAAAAATTAAAAAAAGAACTTAAAGAGGATTATCCTTGTTATAAATTCGATTTAATTCAGCAGAGTGAAATAATTAAAAATGTTTCTTCAATATGAAAATCCTTGCTAAAAACTCGATTTTATTCTTCGGAGTGAAAAAATTAAAAAAATAACCTATAGAGGAATATCCTTCTTATAAATTCGATTTCATTCAGCAGACTGAAAATATTAAAAATATTTCTTGGATATGATAATCCTTGTTATAAACTCGATTTTATTCTTAGGAGTGAAAAAATTAAAAAAAGAACTTAAAGAGGATTATCCTTGTTATAAATTCGATTTAATTCAGCAGAGTGAAATAATTAAAAATGTTTCTTCAATATGAAAATCCTTGCTAAAAACTCGATTTTATTCTCCGGAGTGAAAAAATTAAAAAAATAACCTATAGAGGAATATCCTTCTTATAAATTCGATTTCATTCAGCAGACTGAAAATATTAAAAATATTTCTTGGATATGATAATCCTTGTTATAAACTCGATTTTATTCTTAGGAGTGAAAAAATTAAAAAAAGAACTTAAAGAGGATTATCCTTGTTATAAATTCGATTTAATTCAGCAGAGTGAAATAATTAAAAATGTTTCTTCAATATGAAAATCCTTGATAAAAACTTGATTTTATTCTTCGGAGTGAAAAAATTAAAAAAATAACCTATAGAGGAATATCCTTCTTATAAATTCGATTTCATTCAGCAGACTGAAAATATTAAAAATATTTCTTGGATATGATAATCCTTGTTATAAACTCGATTTTATTCTTAGGAGAGAAAAAATTAAAAAAAGAACTTAAAGAGGATTATCCTTGTTATAAATTCGATTTAATTCAGCAGAGTGAAATAATTAAAAATGTTTCTTCAATATGAAAATCCTTGCTAAAAACTCGATTTTATTCTCCGGAGTGAAAAAATTAAAAAAATAACCTATAGAGGAATATCCTTCTTACAAATTCGATTTCATTCAGCAGACTGAAAATATTAAAAATATTTCTTGGATATGATAATCCTTGTTATAAACTCGATTTTATTCTTAGGAGTGAAAAAATTAAAAAAAGAACTTAAAGAGGATTATCCTTGTTATAAATTCGATTTAATTCAGCAGAGTGAAAATATTAAAAATGTTTCTTCAATATGAAAATCCTTGATAAAAACTTGATTTTATTCTTCGGAGTGAAAAAATTAAAAAAATAACCTATAGAGGAATATCCTTCTTATAAATTCGATTTCATTCAGCAGACTGAAAATATTAAAAATATTTCTTGGATATGATAATCCTTGTTATAAACTCGATTTTATTCTTAGGAGTGAAAAAATTAAAAAAAGAACTTAAAGAGGATTATCCTTGTTATAAATTCGATTTAATTCAGCAGAGTGAAATAATTAAAAATGTTTCTTCAATATGAAAATCCTTGCTAAAAACTCGATTTTATTCTCCGGAATGAAAATTTCAAAAATATTTCTTGGATATGAAAATCCTTGTTATAAACTCGATTTTATTCTTCGGAGTAAAAAAATTAAAAAATTAACTTAAAGAGAAATATCCTTGTTATAAATTCGATTTAATTCAGCAAAGTGAAAATATTAAAAAAGTTTCTTCAATATGAAAATCCTTACTAAAAACTTGATTTTATTCAGCGGAGTGAAAATATTAATAATGTTTCTTGAATATTAAAATCCTTGTTATAAACTCGATTTTATTCTTCGGAGTGAAAAAATTTAAAAATTAACTTAAAGAGGAATATTCTTCTTATAAATTCGATTTCATTCAGCAGAGTGAAAATATTAAAAATGTTTCTTTAATATGAAAATCCTTGATAAAAACTCGATTTTATTCTTCGGAGTGAAAAAATTAAAAAAATAAGTTAAAGATGAATATCCTCGTTATAAATTCGATTTAATTCAGCAGAGTGAAATAATTAAAAATATTTCTTTAATATGAAAATCCTTGATAAAAACTTGATTTTATTCTGCGGAATGAAAATATTAAAAATGTTTCTTGGATATGAAAATCCTTGTTATAAACTCGATTTTATTCTTCGGAGTGAAAAAATTAAAAAATTAAGTTAAAGAGGAATATCCTCGTTATAAATTCGATTTAATTCAGCAGAGTGAAATAATTAAAAATATTTCTTTAATATGAAAATCCTTGCTATAAACTCGATTTTATTCAGCGGAGTGAAAATATAAAAAATGTTTCTTGAATATGAAAATCCTTGTTATAAACTCGGTTTTATTCTTCGGAGTGAAAAAATTAAAAAAATAACTTAAAGAGGAATATCCTTGTTATAAATTCGATTTTATTCAGCGGAGTGAAAATATTAAAAATGTTTCTTCAATATGAAAATCCTGAATATAATTTCGATTTTATTCTTCCGAGTGAAAAAATTAAAAAAATAACTTAAAGAAGAATATCCTTGTTATGAACTTGATTTTATTCAGCAGAGTGAAAATATTAAAATGTTTCTTCAATATGAAAATCCATGCTAAAAACTCGATTTTTTTCTGCGGAATGAAAATTTCAAAAATATTTCTTGGATAACAAAATCCTTGTTGTAAACTCGATTTTATTCTTCGGAGTAAAAAAATTAAATAAATAACTTAAAGCGGAATATCCTTGTTATAAATTCGATTTAATTCAGCAGAGTGAAATTATTAAAAATGTTTCTTCAGTATTAATATCCTTGCTAAAAACTCAATTTAATTCAGCAGGGTTAAAATATTAAAAATGTTTCTTCAATATGAAATTCCTTGCCAAAAACTCGATTTTATTCAGCGGAGTGAAAATATAAAAAATGTTTCTTGGATATGAAAATCCTTATATAATTTCGATTTTATTCTTCCGAGTGAAAAAATTAAAAAAATAACTTAAAGATGAATATCCTTGTTATGAACTTGATTTTATTCAGCAGAGTGAAAATATTAAAATGTTTCTTCAATATGAAAATCCATGCTAAAAACTCGATTTTATTCTGCGGAATGAAAATTTCAAAAATATTTCTTGGATATGAAAATCCTTGTTAAAAGCCCGATTTTATTCTGTGGAGTGAAAATTTCAAAAATATTTCTTGGATATGAAAATCCTTGTAATAAACTCGATTTTATTCTTCGGAGTAAAAAAATTAAATAAATAACTTAAAGCGGAATATCCTTGTTATAAATTCGATTTTATTCAGCTGTGTGAAAGTATAAAAAATGTTTCTTGGATATGAAAATCATTTATACAATTTCGATTTTATTATTCAAAATGAAAATAATAAAAAAATAACAAAGAGGAATATCCTTGTTATAAACTTGAATTTATTCAGCAGAGTGAAAATATTAAAAATGTTTCTTCAATATGAAAATCCTTACTAAAAACTTGATTTTATTCAGCGGAGTGAAAATATTAATAATGTTTCTTGGATATAAAAATCCTTGTAATAAACTCGATTTCATTCTTCGGAGTGAAAAAATTAAAAAATAACTTAAAGAGGAATATCCTTCTTATAAATTCGATTTAATTCAGCAGAGTGAAATAATTAAAAATATTTCTTAAATATGAAAATCCTTGCTAAAAACTCGATTTTATTCAGCGGAGTGAAAATATTAATAATGTTTCTTGAATATGAAAATCCTTGTTATAAACTCGGTTTTATTCTTCGGAGTGAAAAAATTAAAAAAATAACTTAAAGAGGAATATCCTTGTTATAAACTTGATTTTATTCAGCAGAGTGAAAATATTAAAATGTTTCTTCAATATGAATATCCTTGCTAAAAAACTCGATTTAATGCAGCAGGGTGAAAATATTATAAAAGTTTCTTCAATATGAAATTCCTTGCCAAAAACTCGATTTTATTCTTCGGAGAAAAAAAATTAAGAATATAACTTAAAGCGAATATACCTTGTTATAAATTCGATTTAATACAGCAGAGTGAAAATATTAAAAATGTTTCTTCAGTATGAATATCCTTGCTAAAAACTCGATTTAACTCAGCAGGGTGAAAATATTATAAATGTTTCTTCAATATGAAATTCCTTGCCAAAAACTCGATTTTATTCAGCGGAGTGAAAATATAAAAAATGATTCTTGGATATGAAAATCCTTGATATAATTTCGATTTTAATCTTCCGAATGAAAAAATAAAAAAAAATAACTTAAAGAAGAATATCCTTGTTATGAACTTGATTTTATTCAGCAATGTGAAATTATTGAAATGTTTCTTCAATATTGAAATCCTTGTTATAAACTCGATTTTACTCTGCGAAGTGAAAATTTCAAAAATGTTTCTTGGATATGAAAATCCTTGTAATAAACTCGATTTTATTCTTCGGAGTAAAAAAATTAAATAAATAACTAAAAGCGGAATATCCTTGTTATAAATTCGATTTTATTCAGCTGTGTGAAAGTATAAAAAATGTTTCTTGGATATGAAAATCATTTATATAATTTCGATTTTATTATTCAAAATGAAAATAATAAAAAAATAACTTAAAGAGGAATATCCTTGTTATAAACTTGAATTTATTCAGCAGAGTGAAAATATTAAAAATGTTTCTTCAAAATGATAATCCTTACTAAAAACTTGATTTTATTCAGCGGAGTGAAAATATTAATAATGTTTCTTGAATATGAAAATCCTTGTTATAAACTCGATTATATTCTTCGGAGTGAAAAAATTAAAAAAATAACTTAAAGAGGAATATCCTTCTTATAAATTCGATTTCCTTCAGCAGAGTGAAAATATTAAAAATGTTCCTTCAATATGGAAATCCTTGATAAAAACTTGATTTTATTCTGCGGAATGAAAATATTAAAAATGTTTCTCGGATATGAAAATCCTTGCTTAAAAACTTGATTTTATTCAGAAGACTGAAAATATTAAAAATGTTTCTTGAATATGAAAATCCTTGTTATAAACTCGGTTTTATTCTTCGGAATGAAAAAATTAAAAAAATAAGTTACAGAGGAATATCCTCGTTAAAAATTCGATTTAAATCAACAGAGTGAAATAATTAAAAATATTTCTTTAATATGAAAATCCTTGCTAAAAACTCGATTTTATTCAGCGTAGTGAAAATAGAAATAATGTTTCTTGAATAAGAAATTCTTGTTATACACTCGATTTTATTCTTCAGAGTGAAAAAATTAAAAAAATAACTTAAAGAGGAATATCCTTGTTAAAAATTCGATTTGATTCAGCAGAGTGAAAATATTAAAAATATTTCTTAAATATGAAAATCATTGCTAAACACTCGATTTTATTCTGCGTAGTGTAAATATTAAAAATGTTTCTTGGATATGAAATTCTTGTTATAAACTCGAAGTTATTCTCCAAAGTGAAAAAATTAAAAAAATAACTTAAAGAGGAATATCCTTGTTAAAAATTCGATTTGATATAGCAGAGTGAAAATATTATAAATATTTCTTCAATATGAAAATCCTTGCTAAAAACTCGATTTTATTCAGCGGAGTAAAATATTTAAAATGTTTCTTCAATATGAAAATCCTTGCAAAAACTTGATTTTATTCAGCAGAGTGAAAATATTAAAAATGTTTCTTGGATATGAAAATTCTTGTTATAAACTCGATTTTATTCTTCAGAGTGAAAAAATTAAAAAAATAACTTAAAGAGGAATATCCTTGTTAAAAATTCGATTTGATTCAGCAGAATGAAAATATTAAAAATGTTTCTTCAATATGAAAATCCTTGCTAAAAACTCGATTTTATTCAGCGGAGTAAAATATTTAAAATGATTCTTCAATATGAAAATCCTTGCAAAAACTTTATTTTATTCAGCATATTGAAAATATTAAAAATGATTCTTGGATATGAAAATTCTTGTTATAAACTCGATTTTATTCTTCAGAGTGAAAAAATTAAAAAAAGAACTTAAAGAAAAATATCCTTGTTAAAAATTCGATTTGATTCAGCAGAGAGAAAATATTAAAAAAGTTTCTTCAATATGAAAATCCTTGCTAAAAACTCGATTTTATTCAGCGGAGTGAAAATATAAAAAATGTTTCTTGGATATGAAAATCCCTGTTATAATTTCGATTTTATTCTTCCGAGTGAAAAAATTAAAAAAAATAACTTAAAGATGAATATCCTTGTTATGAACTTGATTTTATTCAGCAGAGTGAAAATATTAAAATGTTTCTTCAATATGAAAATCCATGCTAAAAACTCGATTTTATTCTGCGGAATGAAAATTTCAAAAATATTCCTTGGATATGAAAATCCTTGTTAAAAACTCGATTTTATTCTTCGGAGTAAAAAAATTAAATAAATAACTTAAAGCGGAATATCCTTGTTATAAATTCGATTTTATTCAGCTGTGTGAAAGTTATAAAAAATGTTTCTTGGATATGAAAATCATTTATACAATTTCAATTTTATTATTCAAAATGAAAAAAATAAAAAAATAACTTAAAGAGGAATATCCTTGTTATAAACTTGAATTTATTCAGCAGAGTGAAAATATTAAAAATGTTTCTTCAATATGAATATCCTTACTAAAAACTTGATTTTATTCAGCGGAGTGAAAATATTAATAATGTTTCTTGGATATGAAAATCCTTGTAATAAACTCGATTTTATTCTTCGGAGTGAAAAAATTAAAAAATAACTTAAAGAGGAATATCCTTCTTATAAATTCGATTTAATTCAGCAGAGTGAAATAATTAAAAATATTTCTTAAATATGAAAATCCTTGCTAAAAACTCGATTTTATTCAGCGGAGTGAAAATATTAATAATGTTTCTTGAATATGAAAATCCTTGTTATAAACTCGGTTTTATTCTTCGGAGTGATAAAATTAAAAAAATAACTTAAAGAGGAATATCCTTGTTATAAACTTGATTTTATTCAGCAGTGAAAATATTAAAATGTTTCTTCAATATGAATATCCTTGCTAAAAACTCGATTTAATGCAGCAGGGTGAATATATTAAAAAAGTTTCTTCAATATGAAATTCCTTGCCAAAAACTCGATTTTTTTCTGCGGAGTAAAAAAATTAAGAATATAACTTAAAGCGAATATACCTTGTTATAAATTCGATTTAATACAGCAGAGTGAAAATATTAAAAATGTTTCTTCAGTATGAATATCCTTGCTAAAAACTCGATTTAACTCAGCAGGGTGAAAATATTATAAATGTTTCTTCAATATGAAATTCCTTGCCAAAAACTCGATTTTATTCAGCGGAGTGAAAATATAAAAAATGATTCTTGGATATGAAAATCCTTGATATAATTTCGATTTTAATCTTCCGAATGAAAAAATTAAAAAAAATAACTTAAAGAAGAATATCCTTGTTATGAACTTGATTTTATTCAGCAATGTGAAATTATTGAAATGTTTCTTCAATATTGAAATCCTTGTTATAAACTCGATTTTACTCTGCGAAGTGAAAATTTCAAAAATGTTTCTTGGATATGAAAATCCTTGTAATAAACTCGATTTTATTCTTCGGAGTAAAAAAATTAAATAAATAACTAAAAGCGGAATATCCTTGTTATAAATTCGATTTTATTCAGCTGTGTGAAAGTATAAAAAATGTTTCTTGGATATGAAAATCATTTATATAATTTCGATTTTATTATTCAAAATGAAAATAATAAAAAAATAACTTAAAGAGGAATATCCTTGTTATAAACTTGAATTTATTCAGCAGAGTGAAAATATTAAAAATGTTTCTTCAATATGATAATCCTTACTAAAAACTTGATTTTATTCAGCGGAGTGAAAATATTAATAATGTTTCTTGAATATGAAAATCCTTGTTATAAGCTCGATTATATTCTTCGGAGTGAAAAAATTAAAAAAATAACTTAAAGAGGAATATCCTTCTTATAAATTCGATTTCCTTCAGCAGAGTGAAAATATTAAAAATGTTCCTTCAATATGGAAATCCTTGATAAAAACTTGATTTTATTCTGCGGAATGAAAATATTAAAAATGTTTCTCGGATATGAAAATCCTTGCTTAAAAACTTGATTTTATTCAGAAGACTGAAAATATTAAAAATGTTTCTTGAATATGAAAATCCTTGTTATAAACTCGGTTTTATTCTTCGGAATGAAAAATTTAAAAAAATAAGTTACAGAGGAATATCCTCGTTATAAATTCGATTTAAATCAACAGAGTGAAATAATTAAAAATATTTCTTTAATATGAAAATCCTTGCTAAAAACTCGATTTTATTCAGCGTAGTGAAAATAGAAATAATGTTTCTTGAATAAGAAATTCTTGTTATACACTCGATTTTATTCTTCAGAGTGAAAAAATTAAAAAAATAACTTAAAGAGGAATATCCTTGTTAAAATTCGATTTGATTCAGCAGAGTGAAAATATTAAAAATATTTCTTAAATATGAAAATCATTGCTAAACACTCGATTTTATTCTGCGTAGTGTAAATATTAAAAATGTTTCTTGGATATGAAATTCTTGTTATAAACTCGAAGTTATTCTCCAAAGTGAAAAAATTAAAAAAATAACTTAAAGAGGAATATCCTTGTTAAAAATTCGATTTGATATAGCAGAGTGAAAATATTATAAATATTTCTTCAATATGAAAATCCTTGCTAAAAACTCGATTTTATTCAGCGGAGTAAAATATTTAAAATGTTTCTTCAATATGAAAATCCTTGCTAAAAAAGCGATTTTATTCAGCAGAGTTAAAATATTAAAAATGTTTCTTCAATATGAAAATCTTTGTTTTAAACTCCATTTTATTCTTCAGAGTGAAAAAATTAAAAAAATAACTTAAAGAGGTATATCCTTGTTAAAAATTCGATTTGATTCAGCAGAATGAAAATATTAAAAATGTTTCTTCAATATGAAAATCCTTGCTAAAAACTCGATTTTATTCAGCGGAGTAAAATATTTAAAATGATTCTTCAATATGAAAATCCTTGCAAAAACTTTATTTTATTCAGCATATTGAAAATATTAAAAATGATTCTTGGATATGAAAATTCTTGTTATAAACTCGATTTTATTCTTCAGAGTGAAAAAATTAAAAAAAGAACTTAAAGAAAAATATCCTTGTTAAAAATTCGATTTGATTCAGCAGAGAGAAAATATTAAAAAAGTTTCTTCAATATGAAAATCCTTGCTAAAAACTCGATTTTATTCAGCGGAGTGAAAATATAAAAAATGTTTCTTGGATATGAAAATCCCTGTTATAATTTCGATTTTATTCTTCCGAGTGAAAAAATTAAAAAAATAACTTAAAGATGAATATCCTTGTTATGAACTTGATTTTATTCAGCAGAGTGAAAATATTAAAATGTTTCTTCAATATGAAAATCCATGCTAAAAACTCGATTTTATTCTGCGGAATGAAAATTTCAAAAATATTTCTTGGATATGAAAATCCTTGCTATAAACTCGATTTTATTCTTCGGAGTAAAAAAATTAAATAAATAACTTAAAGCGGAATATCCTTGTTATAAATTCGATTTTATTCAGCTGTGTGAAAGTATAAAAAATGTTTCTTGGATATGAAAATCATTTATACAATTTCGATTTTATTATTCAAAATGAAAATAATAAAAAAATAACTTAAAGAGGAATATCCTTGTTATAAACTTGAATTTATTCAGCAGAGTGAAAATATTAAAAATGTTTCTTCAATATGAATATCCTTACTAAAAACTTGATTTTATTCAGCGGAGTGAAAATATTAATAATGTTTCTTGGATATGAAAATCCTTGTAATAAACTCGATTTTATTCTTCGGAGTGAAAAAATTAAAAAATAACTTAAAGAGGAATATCCTTCTTATAAATTCGATTTAATTCAGCAGAGTGAAATAATTAAAAATATTTCTTAAATATGAAAATCCTTGCTAAAAACTCGATTTTATTCAGCGGAGTGAAAATATTAATAATGTTTCTTTAATATGAAAATCCTTGTTATAAACTCGGTTTTATTCTTCGGAGTGAAAAAATTAAAAAAATAACTTAAAGAGGAATATCCTTGTTATAAACTTGAATTTATTCAGCTGAGAGAAAATATTAAAAAAGTTTCTTCAATATGAAAATCCTTGCTAAATACTCGATTTTATTCAGCGGAGTGAAAATATAAAAAATGTTTCTTGGATATGAAATTCTTGTTATAATTTCGATTTTATTCTTCCGAAGGAAAAAATTAAAAAAATAACTTAAAGATGAATATCCTTGTTATGAACTTGATTTTATTCAGCAGAGTGAAAATATTAAAAATGTTTCTTCAATATGAAATTCCTTGCCAAAAACTCAATTTTTTTCTGCGGAGTAAAAAAATTAAATATATAACTTAAAGCGGAATATCCTTGTTATAAATTCTATTTAATACAGCAGAGTGAAAAAATTAAAAATGTTTCTTCAGTATGAATATCCTTGCTAAAAACTCGATTTAATTCAGCAGGGTGAAAATATTAAAAATGTTTCTTCAATATGAAATTCCTTGCCAAAAACTCGATTTTATTCAGCGGAGTGAAAATATAAAAAATGTTTCTTGGATATGAAAATCCTTGATATAATTTCGATTTTATTCTTCCGAATGAAAATTAAAAAAAATAACTTAAAGAAGAATATCCTTGTTATGAACTTGATTTTATTCAGCAATGTGAAAATATTGAAATGTTTCTTCAATATTGAAATCCATGCTAAAAACTCGATTTTATTCTGCGGAATGAAAATTTCAGAAATATTCTTGGATATGAAAATCCTTGTTATAAACTCGATTTTATTCTGCGGAGTGAAAATTTCAAAAATGTTTCTTGGATATGAAAATCCTTGTAATAAACTCGATTTTATTCTTCGGAGTAAAAAAATTAAATAAATAACTAAAAGCGGAATATCCTTGTTATAAATTCGATTTTATTCAGCTGTGTGAAAGTATAAAAAATGTTTCTTGGATATGAAAATCATTTATATAATTTCGATTTTATTATTCAAAATGAAAATAATAAAAAAATAACTTAAAGAGGAATATCCTTGTTATAAACTTGAATTTATTCAGCAGAGTGAAAATATTAAAAATGTTTCTTCAATATGATAATCCTTACTAAAAACTTGATTTTATTCAGCGGAGTGAAAATATTAATAATGTTTCTTGAATATGAAAATCCTTGTTATAAGCTCGATTATATTCTTCGGAGTGAAAAAATTAAAAAAATAACTTAAAGAGGAATATCCTTCTTATAAATTCGATTTCCTTCAGCAGAGTGAAAATATTAAAAATGTTCCTTCAATATGGAAATCCTTGATAAAAACTTGATTTTATTCTGCGGAATGAAAATATTAAAAATGTTTCTCGGATATGAAAATCCTTGCTTAAAAACTTGATTTTATTCAGAAGACTGAAAATATTAAAAATGTTTCTTGAATATGAAAATCCTTGTTATAAGCTCGATTATATTCTTCGGAGTGAAAAAATTAAAAAAATAACTTAAAGAGGAATATCCTTCTTATAAATTCGATTTCCTTCAGCAGAGTGAAAATATTAAAAATGTTCCTTCAATATGGAAATCCTTGATAAAAACTTGATTTTATTCTGCGGAATGAAAATATTAAAAATGTTTCTTGAATATGAAAATCCTTGTTATAAACTCGGTTTTATTCTTCGGAATGAAAAAATTAAAAAAATAAGTTACAGAGGAATATCCTCGTTATAAATTCGATTTAAATCAACAGAGTGAAATAATTAAAAATATTTCTTTAATATGAAAATCCTTGCTAAAAACTCGATTTTATTCAGCGTAGTGAAAATAGAAATAATGTTTCTTGAATAAGAAATTCTTGTTATACACTCGATTTTATTCTTCAGAGTGAAAAAATTAAAAAAATAACTTAAAGAGGAATATCCTTGTTAAAAATTCGATTTGATTCAGCAGAGTGAAAATATTAAAAATATTTCTTAAATATGAAAATCATTGCTAAACACTCGATTTTATTCTGCGTAGTGTAAATATTAAAAATGTTTCTTGGATATGAAATTCTTGTTATAAACTCGATTTTATTCTCCAAAGTGAAAAAATTAAAAAAATAACTTAAAGAGGAATATCCTTGTTAAAAATTCGATTTGATATAGCAGAGTGAAAATATTATAAATATTTCTTCAATATGAAAATCCTTGCTAAAAACTCGATTTTATTCAGCGTAGTGAAAATAGAAATAATGTTTCTTGAATAAGAAATTCTTGTTATACACTCGATTTTATTCTTCAGAGTGAAAAAATTAAAAAAATAACTTAAAGAGGAATATCCTTGTTAAAAATTCGATTTGATTCAGCAGAGTGAAAATATTAAAAATATTTCTTAAATATGAAAATCATTGCTAAACACTCGATTTTATTCTGCGTAGTGTAAATATTAAAAATGTTTCTTGGATATGAAATTCTTGTTATAAACTCGAAGTTATTCTCCAAAGTGAAAAAATTAAAAAAATAACTTAAAGAGGAAATATCCTTGTTAAAAATTCGATTTGATATAGCAGAGTGAAAATATTATAAATATTTCTTCAATATGAAAATCCTTGCTAAAAACTCGATTTTATTCAGCGGAGTAAAATATTTAAAATGTTTTCTTCAATATGAAAATCCTTGCAAAAACTTGATTTTATTCAGCAGAGTGAAAATATTAAAAATGTTTCTTGGATATGAAAATTCTTGTTATAAACTCGATTTTATTCTTCAGAGTGAAAAAATTAAAAAAATAACTTAAAGAGGTATATCCTTGTTAAAAATTCGATTTGATTCAGCAGAATGAAAAATATTAAAAATGTTTCTTCAATATGAAAATCCTTGCTAAAAACTCGATTTTATTCAGCGGAGTAAAATATTTAAAATGATTCTTCAATATGAAAATCCTTGCAAAAACTTGATTTTATTCAGCATATTGAAAATATTAAAAATGATTCTTGGATATGAAAATTCTTGTTATAAACTCGATTTTATTCTTCAGAGTGAAAAAATTAAAAAAAGAACTTAAAGAAAAATATCCTTGTTAAAAATTCGATTTGATTCAGCAGAGAGAAAATATTAAAAAAGTTTCTTCAATATGAAAATCCTTGCTAAAAACTCGATTTTATTCAGCGGAGTGAAAATATTAAAAATGTTTCTTGGATATGAAAATCCCTGTTATAATTTCGATTTTATTCTTCCGAGTGAAAAAATTAAAAAAATAACTTAAAGATGAATATCCTTGTTATGAACTTGATTTTATTCAGCAGAGTGAAAATATTAAAATGTTTCTTCAATATGAAAATCCATGCTAAAAACTCGATTTTATTCTGCGGAATGAAAATTTCAAAAATATTCCTTGGATATGAAAATCCTTGTTAAAAACTCGATTTTATTCTTCGGAGTAAAAAAATTAAATAAATAACTTAAAGCGGAATATCCTTGTTATAAATTCGATTTTATTCAGCTGTGTGAAAGTATAAAAAATGTTTCTTGGATATGAAAATCATTTATACAATTTCGATTTTATTATTCAAAATGAAAATAATAAAAAAATAACTTAAAGAGGAATATCCTTGTTATAAACTTGAATTTATTCAGCAGAGTGAAAATATTAAAAATGTTTCTTCAATATGAATATCCTTACTAAAAACTTGATTTTATTCAGCGGAGTGAAAATATTAATAATGTTTCTTGGATATGAAAATCCTTGTAATAAACTGGATTTTATTCTTCGGAGTGAAAAAATTAAAAAATAACTTAAAGAGGAATATCCTTCTTATAAATTCGATTTAATTCAGCAGAGTGAAATAATTAAAAATATTTCTTAAATATGAAAATCCTTGCTAAAAACTCGATTTTATTCAGCGGAGTGAAAATATTAATAATGTTTCTTTAATATGAAAATCCTTGTTATAAACTCGGTTTTATTCTTCGGAGTGAAAAAATTAAAAAAATAACTTAAAGAGGAATATCCTTGTTATAAACTTGAATTTATTCAGCTGAGAGAAAATATTAAAAAAGTTTCTTCAATATGAAAATCCTTGCTAAATACTCGATTTTATTCAGCGGAGTGAAAATATAAAAAATGTTTCTTGGATATGAAATTCTTGTTATAATTTCGATTTTATTCTTCCGAGTGAAAAAATTAAAAAAAATAACTTAAAGATGAATATCCTTGTTATGAACTTGATTTTATTCAGCAGAGTGAAAATATTAAAAATGTTTCTTCAATATGAAATTCCTTGCCAAAAACTCAATTTTTTTCTGCGGAGTAAAAAAATTAAATATATAACTTAAAGCGGAATATCCTTGTTATAAATTCTATTTAATACAGCAGAGTGAAAAAATTAAAAATGTTTCTTCAGTATGAATATCCTTGCTAAAAACTCGATTTAATTCAGCAGGGTGAAAATATTAAAAATGTTTCTTCAATATGAAATTCCTTGCCAAAAACTCGATTTTATTCAGCGGAGTGAAAATATAAAAAATGTTTCTTGGATATGAAAATCCTTGATATAATTTCGATTTTATTCTTCCGAATGAAAATTAAAAAAAATAACTTAAAGAAGAATATCCTTGTTATGAACTTGATTTTATTCAGCAATGTGAAAATATTGAAATGTTTCTTCAATATTGAAATCCATGCTAAAAACTCGATTTTATTCTGCGGAATGAAAATTTCAGAAATATTTCTTGGATATGAAAATCCTTGTTATAAACTCGATTTGAATCTGCGAAGTGAAAATTTCAAAAATGTTTCTTGGATATGAAAATCCTTGTAATAAACTCGATTTTATTCTTCGGAGTAAAAAAATTAAATAAATAACTTAAAGCGGAATATCCTTGTTATAAATTCGATTTTATTCAGCTGTGTAAAAGTATAAAAAATGTTTCTTGGATATGAAAATCATTTATATAATTTCGATTTTATTATTCAAAATGAAAATAATAAAAAAATAACTTAAAGGGGAATATCCTTGTTATAAACTTGAATTTATTCAGCAGAGTGAAAATATTAAAAATGTTTCTTCAATATGATAATCCTTACTAAAAACTTGATTTTATTCAGCGGAGTGAAAATATTAATAATGTTTCTTGAATATGAAAAACCTTGTTATAAACTCGATTATATTCTTCGGAGTGAAAAAATTAAAAAAAAATTATTTAAAGAGGAATATCCTTCTTGAAAATTCGATTTCCTTCAGCAGAGTGAAAATATTAAAAATGTTTCTTCAATATGGAAATCCTTGATAAAAACTTGATTTTATTCTGCGGAATGAAAATATTAAAAATGTTTCTCGGATATGAAAATCCTTGCTTAAAAACTTGATTTTATTCAGAAGACTGAAAATATTAAAAATGTTTCTTGAATATGAAAATCCTTGTTATAAACTCGGTTTTATTCTTCGGAATGAAAAAATTAAAAAAATAAGTTACAGAGGAATATCCTCGTTATAAATTCGATTTAAATCAGCAGAGTGAAATAATTAAAAATATTTCTTTAATATGAAAATCCTTGCTAAAAACTCGCTTTTATTCAGCGTAGTGAAAATAGAAATAATGTTTCTTGAATAAGAAATTCTTGTTATAAACTCGATTTTATTCTTCAGAGTGAAAAAATTAAAAAAATAACTTAAAGAGGAATATCCTTGTTAAAAATTCGATTTGATTCAGCAGAGTGAAAATATTAAAAATATTTCTTAAATATGAAAATCATTGCTTAACACTCGATTTTATTCTGCGGAGTGTAAATATTAAAAATGTTTCTTGGATATGAAATTCTTGTTATAAACTCGATTTTATTCTTCAGAGTGAAAAAATTAAAAAAAATAACTTAAAGAGGAATATCCTTGTTAAAAATTCGATTGGATTCAGCAGAGTGAAAATATTAAAAATATTTCTTCAATATGAAAATCCTTGCTAAAAACTCGATTTTATTCAGCGGAGTAAAATATTAAAAATGTTTCTTCAATATGAAAATTCTTGCAAAAACTTGATTTTATTCAGCAGAGTGAAAATATTAAAAATGTTTCTTGGATATGAAAATTCTTGTTATAAACTCGATTTTATTCTTCAGAGTGAAAAAATTAAAAAAATAACTTAAAGAGGAATATCCTTGTTAAAAATTCGATTTGATTCAGCAGAGTGAAAATATTAAAAATGTTGCTTCAATATGAAAATCCTTGCTAAAAACTCGATTTTATTCAGCGGAGTAAAATATTTAAAATGTTTCTTCAATATGAAAATCCTTGCAAAATCTTGATTCTTTCAGCAGATTGAAAATATTAAAAATGTTTCTTGGATATGAAAATTCTTGTTATAAACTCGATTTTATTCTTCAGAGTGAAAAAATTAAAAAAAGTAACTTAAAGAGGAATATCCTTGTTAAAAATTCGATTTGATTCAGCAGAGTGAAAATATTAAAAAAGTTTCTTCAATATGAAAATCCTTGCTAAAAACTCGATTTTATTCAGCGGAGTGAAAATATAAAAAGTGTTTCTTGGATATGAAAATCCTTGATATAATTTCGATTTTATTCTTCCGAGTGAAAAAATTAAAAAATAACTTAAAGATGAATATCCTTGTTATGAACTTGATTTTATTCAGCAGAGTGAAAATATTAAAAATGTTTCTTCAATATGAAATTCCTTGCCAAAAACTCAATTTTTTTCTGCGGAGTAAAAAAATTAAATATATAACTTAAAGCGGAATATCCTTGTTATAAATTCTATTTAATACAGCAGAGTGAAAAAATTAAAAATGTTTCTTCAGTATGAATATCCTTGCTAAAAACTCGATTTAATTCAGCAGGGTGAAAATATTAAAAATGTTTCTTCAATATGAAATTCCTTGCCAAAAACTCGATTTTATTCAGCGGAGTGAAAATATAAAAAATGTTTCTTGGATATGAAAATCCTTGATATAATTTCGATTTTATTCTTCCGAATGAAAATTAAAAAAAATAACTTAAAGAAGAATATCCTTGTTATGAACTTGATTTTATTCAGCAATGTGAAAATATTGAAATGTTTCTTCAATATTGAAATCCATGCTAAAAACTCGATTTTATTCTGCGGAATGAAAATTTCAGAAATATTTCTTGGATATGAAAATCCTTGTTATAAACTCGATTTTACTCTGCGAAGTGAAAATTTCAAAAATGTTTCTTGGATATGAAAATCCTTGTAATAAACTCGATTTTATTCTTCGGAGTAAAAAAATTAAATAAATAACTAAAAGCGGAATATCCTTGTTATAAATTCGATTTTATTCAGCTGTGTGAAAGTATAAAAAATGTTTCTTGGATATGAAAATCATTTATATAATTTCGATTTTATTATTCAAAATGAAAATAATAAAAAAATAACTTAAAGAGGAATATCCTTGTTATAAACTTGAATTTATTCAGCAGAGTGAAAATATTAAAAATGTTTCTTCAATATGATAATCCTTACTAAAAACTTGATTTTATTCAGCGGAGTGAAAATATTAATAATGTTTCTTGAATATGAAAAACCTTGTTATAAGCTCGATTATATTCTTCGGAGTGAAAAAATTAAAAAAATAACTTAAAGAGGAATATCCTTCTTATAAATTCGATTTCCTTCAGCAGAGTGAAAATATTAAAAATGTTCCTTCAATATGGAAATCCTTGATAAAAACTTGATTTTATTCTGCGGAATGAAAATATTAAAAATGTTTCTCGGATATGAAAATCCTTGCTTAAAAACTTGATTTTATTCAGAAGACTGAAAATATTAAAAATGTTTCTTGAATATGAAAATCCTTGTTATAAGCTCGATTATATTCTTCGGAGTGAAAAAATTAAAAAAATAACTTAAAGAGGAATATCCTTCTTATAAATTCGATTTCCTTCAGCAGAGTGAAAATATTAAAAATGTTCCTTCAATATGGAAATCCTTGATAAAAACTTGATTTTATTCTGCGGAATGAAAATATTAAAAATGTTTCTCGGATATGAAAAATCCTTGCTTAAAAACTTGATTTTATTCAGAAGACTGAAAATATTAAAAATGTTTCTTGAATATGAAAATCCTTGTTATAAACTCGGTTTTATTCTTCGGAATGAAAAAATTAAAAAAATAAGTTACAGAGGAATATCCTCGTTATAAATTCGATTTAAATCAACAGAGTGAAATAATTAAAAATATTTCTTTAATATGAAAATCCTTGCTAAAAACTCGATTTTATTCAGCGTAGTGAAAATAGAAATAATGTTTCTTGAATAAGAAATTCTTGTTATACACTCGATTTTATTCTTCAGAGTGAAAAAATTAAAAAAATAACTTAAAGAGGAATATCCTTGTTAAAAATTCGATTTGATTCAGCAGAGTGAAAATATTAAAAATATTTCTTAAATATGAAAATCATTGCTAAACACTCGATTTTATTCTGCGTAGTGTAAATATTAAAAATGTTTCTTGGATATGAAATTCTTGTTATAAACTCGATTTTATTCTCCAAAGTGAAAAAATTAAAAAAATAACTTAAAGAGGAATATCCTTGTTAAAAATTCGATTTGATATAGCAGAGTGAAAATATTATAAATATTTCTTCAATATGAAAATCCTTGCTAAAAACTCGATTTTATTCAGCGTAGTGAAAATAGAAATAATGTTTCTTGAATAAGAAATTCTTGTTATACACTCGATTTTATTCTTCAGAGTGAAAAAATTAAAAAAATAACTTAAAGAGGAATATCCTTGTTAAAAATTCGATTTGATTCAGCAGAGTGAAAATATTAAAAATATTTCTTAAATATGAAAATCATTGCTAAACACTCGATTTTATTCTGCGTAGTGTAAATATTAAAAATGTTTCTTGGATATGAAATTCTTGTTATAAACTCGAAGTTATTCTCCAAAGTGAAAAAATTAAAAAAATAACTTAAAGAGGAATATCCTTGTTAAAAATTCGATTTGATATAGCAGAGTGAAAATATTATAAATATTTCTTCAATATGAAAATCCTTGCTAAAAACTCGATTTTATTCAGCGGAGTAAAATATTTAAAATGTTTCTTCAATATGAAAATCCTTGCAAAAACTTGATTTTATTCAGCAGAGTGAAAATATTAAAAATGTTTCTTGGATATGAAAATTCTTGTTATAAACTCGATTTTATTCTTCAGAGTGAAAAAATTAAAAAAATAACTTAAAGAGGTATATCCTTGTTAAAAATTCGATTTGATTCAGCAGAATGAAAATATTAAAAATGTTTCTTCAATATGAAAATCCTTGCTAAAAACTCGATTTTATTCAGCGGAGTAAAATATTTAAAATGATTCTTCAATATGAAAATCCTTGCAAAAACTTGATTTTATTCAGCATATTGAAAATATTAAAAATGATTCTTGGATATGAAAATTCTTGTTATAAACTCGATTTTATTCTTCAGAGTGAAAAAATTAAAAAAAGAACTTAAAGAAAAATATCCTTGTTAAAAATTCGATTTGATTCAGCAGAGAGAAAATATTAAAAAAGTTTCTTCAATATGAAAATCCTTGCTAAAAACTCGATTTTATTCAGCGGAGTGAAAATATAAAAAATGTTTCTTGGATATGAAAATCCC